>NC_089504.1:3405008-3527545 GCF_036850995.1 Saccopteryx leptura
GTCTCCCTCTCCCTCTCCCTCTCCCTCTCCCTCTCCCTCTCCCCTCCCTCTCCTCGCTACCCGGTGCTGACTTCTGCCCTCAGGACAGCTAAGAGGGCGGCATCCTTGTTCCCCCATTTTACAGAATAGAGGAACTGAGAGCCCCTGAGACAGAATGATGCCAAGGTCACGCCTCTGGCGCAGCAGGGACCCGGGGCTCCCATTGGTCGCCTCCTCTCCCCTCTGCTGTCTCCCTGTCTCCCTTCATGTCCCCACCCCTCAAATCCTCCCTCCGGGAGGGAGGCAGGTCTTATCTTGTTTCCCCCAGGGCCCCTGAGATGTGCAGTTGGAACTAAGACTTGAACTCGGGTCCACACTGCCCCCTGGGGTCAGCGTGCTGCAGCGCAGACACGATGGAACACAGGCACACACATGCACACATGCGCACATGCACACATGTACACACGCACATACACACGCACACGCACACAATCTCCGTCTCCTCGCAGACACAGCAGAGGTCACTCTGGAAGCCTCTGCCTGGGACCCTGCACCCCAGCACCGTTGACCCTCCATCCAGCCAACACCAGGATGACTAACAGCTTCCCTGGAGAAGGACCCCACAGCCGAGCGCCGACCAGACAGCGTCTGGAAGTCCCCCCTTGCGTTGTGACCTCCTGCAGGCCACACTTCCACCCCGTCCCCCTTTCTCCCTCCGGGAGCCCGCTGGGCTGCCCCCCCACCAGTGCTAGGAGGGAACCCCCCAACTCCAGACCTACAGGGAGCGTGGACTGCTGCTTGGTTAGTATCCTGGTGACCAGGGGGGACACCAGGAGTTACAGAAGGCTTCTAAGGAGCCCCGAAACCCTAGGAATCTGGGAGGAGGAGGAAGAAAGCACAGGCAGGAAGAAGCTCTCAGGACCTCCGTGCCGCGTGCAGAGCTGCCGTCAGCCCTGCCGAGAGACGGTCAGGGCAGCCCTGCCGGCCACACAGGCCTCAGGCGCCCTGGGGACCCCGCTCACGGGGGCCCGGCCAGGCTGGCTCCTGGCCAGCTGCCCCACAAGTGACCAGACAGCGCTTGGGGCCCACGCTCTGTAGCCACCGTATTAAAAGTATTAATAACGTTATCCTGGGATTCCTGCTCTGGAAGAGACGTCTGATGGGGCCGTGCAGTAATGGAGCATGCCACAGGACCAGGAGCCTCATCTGGGTCATGGCCCACCTGCCTCCACCTCCCAGGACAGGTCCTCAGGTGCTCTGCCCCCCAGAGGTCCGGGACTGACTGAGTCTCGGGGTGCAGTCCCAGCCTAGTCACCCAGGGTGTATCCTTGTGCCCAAAGGAGACTACATTGACAGCAAATAAAAAGCATCTTGATGTCTTGGCTGAGTGTCTCAGTTGTTTAGAGTATCGTCCTGATTCACCAAGGTTGCGGGTTTGATTCCCGGTCAGGGCACATACAAGAATCAACCAATGAGTGCGTACATACGGGGAACAACCCATCGGTATTTCTCTCTCTCTCTTTCCCTTCTTTTCTCTCTAAAATCAATAAATAAAAGATTTAAAAAACACAGACCCTGGTTGTTTGGGAGAGGATGTGGAGGAAAGAGCAAGTTCTGTCCTGCGTTGCGAACAAGAAACCCTGCATTTTGCACTGCGCCCCACAAGTCGCTGGGGCGCTGCCTCCCGGCTCCATCCCTCCTGTGGTTCAAATGGTGCCCAGGGTCCCTGGAGAGTCACTGAAATAGATGATTTCGAGTCCCCCGTCCTAGCTCCTGTTCACCCTCTCCAGAGCCCTTCTTCTGCATCCCCCTCTGCACATGCTCAGTGCTCCCAGATGGTCTCCCAAGGTCACCTCTTCCAGGAAGCCCCCCCAGGTGACCCAGCATGGTTTTGGCTTCTCATGTGGGGCCAGGATCATCTTCCCTGAGCAGTGGCTGGTGCCCCCCACCCCAGAGCAAGCTCTGCTCCTGGTTCACGCCACATCCTCAGCGTCCGGGCGGGAGGGGGTCATGTAGTAAGTGCTCAATAAAAGAAGGGGTGACTATGGCGGGGAGCTCCTGGTACCAGGCCTCCGTGTCCTTCGGGGGTAAGGGCGGGGTGTGTCCTCCTCTCTGCCCAGGTATAGCTCACTGCTGTCCATGGGGTAGCATCACAACGCACAGTCACCGTTGGGCCCTGGGTGGGGAAGGGGCGCTGTGGGCACCTGGTTTTTTTTTAGAAGGAGATTGTCTTCCCACCAGAGCTTTCCGGATGTCTGAGGAGGAGACGGGAAACAGGAAAGCGGGCACATGTCCGCGGGAAGCGGAGGAGGGACGTGGGAAAACCAGGGGTGGGGGACAGAAGCAGGCTCAGAGGAGAAGGGAAGGACCCCACTCAGGGGCCAGAGCCAGTGTGAGAAGGACCCCCCCCCCACCCCCGCCCCAGTACGTGGCCAGTCGGATCCAGAGGGCAGCTCACCTCCACCATCACCGCCATGTGCTCTCTGCTCCAGCCCAGGCCCTGGCACGGAAGAGCCTGTGCACCCCGCAGGGACAGGGCCACCAAGGAACCGCCATGTGCTCTCTGCTCCAGCCCAGGCCCTGGCACGGAAGAGCCTGTGCACCCCGCAGGGACAGGGCCACCAAGGAACGCCACGTGGACAGGCCGCAAGAGAGCCAGGCACAGCGGGCAGCCCCAGCAGCCAACCCCTCCTCATGGGCTTCCCGCCCGGCCCAGGCCCAGGCGCTGGACACTCGGGAAGCACCACCCGGCCGACCTCCGGGGTCAGCCCAGGCTCCTCCTCTCCCGAGGCCTCGGCCAGGAGCGCCGGGGCTTCCGTGAGGCCTAATCGTGAAGTTCAAGTGTCGTGCGGGAACCCAGCAGAGCTCAGGACAGGCTGGCTCTCCACAGCCACAAGAAAGAGGCTCCTCTCTCCCCAGATCTAGAGCAAGGCGGGGACCCTGAGGAGCCTAGTGGGGCTGGGAAGTGAGCTCGCTGACGGAGCTGCAGGGACAGACCAGCACCGGGAGAGGGGACAGCGGGTCCAGCTGGAGCCAGGCCTGTGCCGCGTCCTGGACTTCAGAGCCTGCTCAGGTGCTCGGGCTGCGCAGAGCACGGCTCCGGCCGGGACAGCAGAGCCAGCGAGGACGGGCTTCTGCTCGCCAGGGCGCCCCACCTGTAGGTATGCCACCGGGCCTGTCACCAAGGGGAGCTCTGCCCCCTCTCTGCGTCACTGCCCTACACAGCGAGGAGGCGCACTCAGTGAATGGCCGGGCCAGCAGCCGAGACGGGGGGAGCAGAGGATGAGAACTCCCCGTCACACTGTGAGCTTGCTCTGCGTGGTTTTCCCAGCAGACACTGAGGGAGGGCTCCCTGGAGGCGTGCCCGACCCAGAGCTCCGCGCACACACATCCGTGTCCGCAGCGCCCCCCGGGAGGCAGGGACAGTGCGAGCTCCAGTCTGCAGAGGACACCGAGGCGCACAGGGGCAAAGGGGACGCCCGGCCCCAGAGCTGGCAAGGGGTGGGGTCCTCCACCTGGCAGGTGTTCAGGAGCTGAGGGTGGCCTGAGCCGCTAACTTTCAGCCAGTGGTTGAAAGTGACACATGGCAGCTGTCATAAGGCCAGTTGCAGACACACGCGTGCAGTTCAGGCAGGAAACCCGGGAAGGAGTTGGGAGCATCAAAGCCCAGGTCGCCCTCCCACCAGGTGCAGGGGGCCTCCGTGGACCCCTGCACAGAAAGCCACGAGGGCCACTGTGCTCCGGGGTGGTCAGAGCTGTGCTTCAGGTGCTCAGACTTGTAGGACGCAGATGCAGCAGCCGGCCCAGCCATCCTGGGCCGGGCAGAGCAGACAGACAGCTGTCCAGGAGGCGGAGGCCGGGTGGCATTCCAGGCATTTCAGCACCTCTATAAAGCGGCCTGCTCCCGGCTGGCCGGAGAGGGTGAGAGAAGGGGGCGCGGGTGGGTGGGTCTCCACCGCTCGCTCCCCACGCTGTGGCCGCCCCGCCACCTCGGGCCACCCCAGCCCACCCAGGACTGGCCCCTGCTGGGTCCCCACGGGACTGATGCCACCTGCTGGGCAGAGCAGGGATGCCGCAGGGTCTGGAGGCCACGCCCTTGCGCCTGAGAGGCTGGTCACACGGGCGCTGTGTGTGGGGAGCTGTGCCCCCAGCCCATCTTCACGCCTCGCTGGGTCTCCGTCTCCTCCTCGGTGACATGGGGGGACCAGAAGCTCCTGCCCCACCCTGGCTGCGGACAGGGCCCAACGGGACAGAGTAGGAAGAGGGTTTGGCACGGAGCCTGGCGCTGAATAAGAGTCTGTGTGTAAGTGGTTTTCAAGACACACACACAGTGCCGTGGGGTTAGAGAAGAGAGGGACACACCCACTGGGGGGGTCAGGGAGGGCTGAGGGCCACAGGCTGAGCCAGGGACGCAAGCTCGCTCGGTGAGGGAGTCCTGGCCAAAGGAGGATGCACGGCCTGGGGGGTCCGGCTTGGCCACAGCAGGAGCAGGTGAGGTGGGGGGTGCAGACCACGGAAGGCAACGGGGAGGCGGAGGCCACAGAGGGCGGGAAGGGCCGGGGATGCCAGCGCAGACAGACGTGCACTGGCTCAGCGCCTGCCCAGGTTGAGTCGGCACACAGCCCAGCCTGGCCCCGGCCCCCCACCCGGAGTCTCCACAGGCAGCAACACCCCGAAGCAGCCGGCCTGTCTCTCCCACTCTGTCTCCCCCCCTCTCTCCCAGCCCCCCTGGCCAGCCGCTTCCCCTGCTCCCAGGAGAACCGAGGGTCATTTCAGTCCTAGTCAGAGCTGGACGCCTTCCCCCCACGGCCAGCTGGTCTGTCTCCAGGCGGCCAGGTCTCGGACGGGAGCCACACACAGGCCACCCCCCCTACACACACACACACACACACACACACACACACACCTCCATTCTGTGTGGGGGCTCCTCAGCTCAACGGCAGCTCACAGACCAGCCTCTCTGCTGAGGGCTCCCGGGGCCACCCCGGACCCAGCCACCTGTCTCCCTGCTCTGGAGCCGTCTCTCCTCGGCCCCTTCCTCCTTAATCACCCAAACACATGTGCAACCACTCCAGCCTCCCCCCACCGCCCCCCCCCTTCTCCTGCTTTCCTCTGCCCTGAGCTTACAGCCCTGGCCCCGGAGTTTACAGCTGCAACACACACTCACACACACACACTCACACTCACACACACACACTCACACTGATGCACAAAACCAACTGTGGAATGTTTTCTTGCTTCTGAGCAGGGTTTATGGCTCCAGAGAGTTCTCTGCTAGCTAGCACCTGACATCTAATCGCATTTCCTCCCCAAACGGTTTCTCCTCCTACTGGAAGCCGGGGCCGGGGGCCGGGGGCCGGGGGCCGCACAGGAGCTGAGGGGCAAAGAGGCGGGCAGGGCAGGGACGATCAGGGTGTCCGTGGCGGGATGAAGGGGGTCTCCCGCCTCTTACCCAGCGCCGCACACACAGCGAGATCTGGTTTCCCCATTTGGAAGGGGAACCGAGCTCCTCAGCGCCAGACGGAGATGTGCAGCCCGCCTCCACCCCCCTCACTCCACACCCCCACCCCGTGCCAGACTTCCATTCACTCTTTCAACAAAGTCATTCATTCACAGTGTCTGTCGAGCTCCGACCACGTGCCAGGCTCAGCTGCCGAGAGCGAGGGCAGGGAGCTGGCCGGCGAGCCCCGTGGGGTCACACCCCGAGCCACCCCACAGCCACAGCTCCCCTGAGGGGTGGGTGCCGTGTGGGAGAGAGCGGGGCCCCGGGGAGGGGGGCCTTCCCACGAAAGTGTGATCTTGCGGGGCGTGTAGGGAGGGAGGTGGAGAGGCTGGGGGGAGAGACAGGCTCAGAGCGAGGACGGTGGAGGCAGGTGCGCGGTGCTGGGGGGAGCAGACGGCCCCGCGGTCTCCGTGAAAGCTCGGCCCTCCGCCAGCCCAAGGGCCATGGGCGCCTTGGAAGGTACTTAGACCGGGGGATGACGTGAGCAGACGTCCCAGGCAGCATCTTCCACGGCAAACAGCGGAAATGGGCTCCAACCAACTGGAGACACAAAGAAGATTTCTGGAAAGGTGTGAAGAGCTCCCGAAGGTGGAGGGAAGGGGTGGGGGGTGCAGCCGGGCCCCAGGAGTCCGGGAAAATGCCGCGGCCTGTCTGCCTGTCTGTCTGTCTGTGAGCCGCTGAGATGTGCTAGCACTACCCAACCTCGCTCCTGCTGTCCCCACACTCCAGACTCCCGTTCCCAGAGGAGCAGACTGGTGGCCTCTCCACACAGGAGACGGCCGCCCGCCCAGAAGGAGCCACTTGACACAGTGCGGGCTCTCGGGGGGTTTCCGGGGAAAGCATTGAAGAAACCGGCCTGTGGGGGACGCGCCCCGCACAGGTTTCCACCTGCAGGAAGTGCGCGAACCGGCAGAGTCAGCCACCAGAGCAGAGGTGACCTCTGCTGGGGGGGGGGGGGTGCGGGTGGGGGTCACTGCAAAGGCCACGAGGAGCGTCCTGGGGTGGTGAGGATGCTGTCCGTGCTGGTCACACACGTGTAGGCACCTATCCAAAGTCATCAAGCTCCATGCTTAGAATCTGCGCTTGTTGTCCCATGTGACATCACGCTACGTCATCACAGCGTGACAAGAAGAAAACAAAACGGGAGGCGAAGCGGTTCTTTTGCAGACGAGAAATAAATCAAGGCCCCAGGCAACCCATTCATTCATCAAGCAGTCAGTCCAGGGAGAGAGCCCGCGGGGGTGGCTCCCACACCCCCATCAGGCCCAGGCCAAAGGACACAGGGGCACCCTGCCTGCTAGGTCCCCCGCCCCCAAGACCTCTTGCGACAAAGACAGGGTAATTTCTGGAAGGCTAGCCAGGAATGCTGAGGAGGCCCAGAGACATCCCAGCCTGTTTGTTGACTTCAGGAGTGAAACAACGGAACGGGCAGGACAGGAGGCCCATGGCGCTGGCCGGAGTCGCCGCGGAAACCCAAGGGGGAAAAGGACAGACAGCAAGAAGTGCGTGTGGGCTGGGCAACACCTGACACTTACCTACAAGGTCCTTTCGGGGTGTTCCATGGGCTAGCCCTTGGGTTCTCTGTCCTCTCGCTGCCGTGGACAGGTGACAGGCGCAGGTGACGGGCGCCGGAGTCCACCAACCCGCTCCTTCCAGCATCCCGAGCGCCCTGGGGGGAGGGCCAGAGTGGACAGTGGCAGGAAGCTGGAGATTGTTCCCATGGGGACTTTCTCTTCCGAGCTCGTTGCCTCCGAAAAAGCCGCGTGGTCTCCTTGTATCGACAACAACCCCGGCCTCTCAAAAAAACAAATTTAAAAAAAACCTCAGGGACAAATGCTGACCACGTGGTGCCTCAGCTGTTGGACCCTCTCACTGTGCTGCCCAACAGATGCGACTCAGATCCCTGCCCGCCTTCGGGGCATTCAGACCTCGGCTGCCCTCCGAGTCCTTCTCCCTTGGTTCTCCCTGCCCCCGGGGACTTGGGAGACCAGCACCCACCCCTCCGCCCCAGCCTGGTGCCCTCCGCCCCGGCCCATGGGGACGCTGGTGGCCAAACTGCTCCTGCCCACCCTCAGCAGCCTGGCCTTCCTCCCCACCATCAGCATCGCAGCCAAGAGGCGGTTCCACATGGAGGCCATGGTCTATCTCTTCACCATGTTCTTCGTGGCGGTGAGTGTGGGCCGGGGTGGGGTGGGGTGGGGGTGGGGTGGGGGTGGGACCCACACCGGGTGCCGTCCCACAGGTGGAGGAGAGGGGCTGGCTGGCTTCCCACCCCTTGTCTGGATTTCATGGTGAAGAAAAGCTATTTGGAGGCAAAAGAAAAAGCCCAGAGATGAGGAGAAAGGGCTGACGGGGTCATTCCTTCCCTCTGGACCTCTGGGCCTCAGTTTTCCCACTGGTGCCAGGAAATCACTCTGAGATTCCCTGGGTGTGACTGAGACCGAGCTCACAGTGGGCCGGATTCAGTCCGTGGAGGACAAGCCCTTTAAGGGACCCCTTTGCTTGCCACTGGCCAATTAGTCCAGGCCGCCGTGGCTCGGGCTCCCCCCCACCACCACCACCACCACTGTCCCAGCTGTAAGAACAGGGCGGCCGAGCCAGGCCCAGGAGGGGTCAGCAGGCTTCGAGGAGCGTGCAGGGCCCAGGGCGTCTGAGCCCAGAACTGGAGAGCGGGGCCTCCGCTTGGGAGGGCCTCACTCACGGTCGTCGAACTCCGCGTCTCAGGGGCTTAGGCGTCGCTCTCTTTGGGTCCTTTCTCTTTCTGCTTACATGTCTGGATGCCTGACTCTCTTCTCTCTCTCTCTCTCTCTCTCTCTCTCTCTCGGCCCCCACCCCCATCCCATCCCCCGTGAGTCTCTTCCCCTCTGCGCTCCTCTTACTGCTTTTCTCTGTGTCTCGTTTTCTCTCCACGTCTCTTTCTTCCTTTTTCTTCGCCTGTGTCTTCGCTGTTTCCTGGTTTCTGGAAGTACATCCCCAAAGAATTCGCTCTTTCTGAATCTCGGGGTGTCTCCCAATCGAGCTTTGTCCCTCTGACCCTCCGTGTGTCCCTCTGACTCCATCCATCCCTGTACCTTCTGTCTGTCTGTCCGTCCGTCTGTCTAGCAAGTATCTATCTAATCAATCGTCTGTCTGGGCAGCCACCGAACTAATCAATCACCCACCTGCTAATCTGTCATTGACATGTGTGTTGGGCCTTCCTGCCGCCCCTGTCTGTGGTCCCCTCTGAGTCACCCCATTCCCTCACCCGCACTGCTGGGCCCCCAAGGTGGTCTCGCTCTCTTTCCCCTGACCCCCTTCCCTCAGACCCACCCTCCGTGTAAGCCCAGCTCCCCGTGAGGAGCACGCGCTGAAAAGGCGAGCGTCCCTGACTCCCTCACACGGGGCTGCCGGACAGGGGGACACGGCCAGCCCCCCGCCCCAGGCTGGCCTGGGCGCCCCAGCAGCGGGGCCCTCTGTGGACCAGTGCTGGGGTGCACAGGGCAGCCCGGGGCAGCGAGGTCTGGGAGCACACGCTCACACGTGCATTTGCAGACTCATGTCCGTGTGCCCGCCATGCCTGCATCCCGGCTGGCCTGCCGTGGGGGCGGGGAGAGGCTGTGAGGTCCCGCGGGCTGGTGTTCCCACAGGCAGCCGTGATGGGGCAGACCGGCTCCTGCGATGAACCGGGGTCCCTGGGGCTCGGGGCTCCGCCTCTGGGTGGGAGAGAGCTCAGCCAGAGCGGTGCCGACCGCGAGCCAGTGTCCGGGGTGGGGACTTGCTGGGGGCTGTACGCGTCCTGTCCTATGCAGTCTTCCCGCACCCTCTGAGCCTGCACCGCGACGGGCTCATGAGGCAGAGAGAGGAGTGGAGTCGAAGCAAGGCTGAGTCACCGGCCGGCAGGCACCAGACGCAGTCCTGAGCTCCCGGCTTAGTCAGGCATTCTGCCGAAGGCCATTCCCATTACTCCTCTCCAGACCCCGGCTGGGGGGAGGACCAGGAAGTCAGTTTGACAGATGAGACACAGAGGCACAGAGTGGATGGCACGGGACTCCTCTGTGGCCATGAGGGTCTCGGGGCCAGCGAGAGGAGCCAGGGATCTTGTTCCCAGGCCCGTGGTGGACCCAGCCCAGGAAACCGCCCTGCCCGAGCTGGGCTGGCCCCACAGCTGCGTTCCCACCGACCTCAGAGGCCCACCCTGCCCCACCCGGCCACGCCCAGAGTGGCAGAGGCAGCTGCCTCCTGTGACAAGTGTCCTCAGGCCTCCAAGCCATACTCTGCCCCTTTCTCTGGGAGCCTCTCACGGCATCAGCACAAGGTCTGCCTCCCACATGCTTCTCCTGCGTTCCAACCAGGAAGCCCACCCCCACCCCACCCCCCATGACAACTGCCATCTCCATCCCGGACACCGTGCTCTGTGCTCTGTCACATGGAGTCCCCTGGTCCACCCCGTGGAGCGGGTATTCTTGTCCCCATGGGACAGAAGGGGCCCCGAGTGGCCGGCCACTTGCCTGGGCTCACACGGCAAGGAGCTGCGAGGTTGGCTTCCAGAGGCCGCGCTCTCTCCCACCAGGCCCCCAGCGCAGCCCACCCCTGCCAGCACCCTCCCTGGGCCAGGTCTGTCCCTTGCACCCACAGATGGAGGGAGGGAGGCCTGCCCTGCCCACCTGTGCCACAGAGACGAACCAAACGAGGGCCTGGTGGGGTGACCCCTCCTGGACCAGCTCTCCACAAACCGCTCCAAAAACCCTGCCTCCCTGACCCGGCCTCCGCATGACAGACACGCACGCACTGAGCCAGCTCTGTGCTGGAAGCTGGGGTCACGGCCAGCGTGAGACGGAGGTTCCTCCTGCTCTCGACGGGGGCAGGGCACAGACACTGCCCGGAATATCATAGTGACTACGTCTGTAACCATCCACGGTGATCTGCTACAAAGGAGAGGCGTGGGGTACAGAGACAGCAAGCAGCCAGCGAGGCTGGGGTGGGGGGCGGGAGATGTAGTTTCAGAAGGAGCAGGGGGGAAGCAGGGGTTCACCCCCTGTCACTCACAGGGCCCGGCTCTGCCTGCAGCCACAGGGAGCCGTGTCCTGCCCGCTCCTCTATTCCACAGGGGTTTGAGCGGCTTGATCAAACCCCACCTGAAGCTCCCGTTTCCCCAGCGACACGGTCGTGTCCGCTCCTGCTGGCTCCCTTCCGGCTTCTTCTTGGCCAGCATCACTTCAAACGGTACAGCCGCCAAGACTCAATGCTAGCTGGGTCTGACCAGCACAGAGAGAAGCAGGACACCTCTCTCTCCCTTGCTCGGGACACTGTACCACTAATAATAATAATAATAATTATAGCCCCTTTAATAATGCCTTCCAGGTGCACCTGCAGTTCAGGCCACCTACAAGTTGCAACCAGTAAGAGTTCTCGATCGGCCCTGGCTTGCTCGACTAACCAGGTGACCCCGGGCCTGTTTGCCCGCCCCCACTCCCCCCCACCCCAGCCCGAGCCATCCTGTCCCATCCCGGCGCCTCCAGACGGGCCGCTGTCCTGCCCACCTCCTCCCTCCTGCCGAGCTGGGCTCATCAAGAGTCGATTGTGCTGGTTCCCCCGGCTTGTTTATGCCCGTGGAACTTGTCAAAATAATGATGTCATGTAATTAAATATTACCTAAAATGATGAAATGTGTGCAGGGAAGGGAGTCGTTTTCTGTTAGACACCAGTTGAGGGCTTTTGAAAATACTCCAATACGAGCCTCTTGCTTTAAGAACTGCTGTTAAGTTAGATATTGGGGGAGTGCCGGAAACAGAGGGGCCCCCCAGGATGCCGTGTTCGGGGCGTGCCCGGGGTCCTCCCAGCCTTCCTCGCGTGTTATAGACGCAGAAGCAGGGAGCCGCAGAACGGTGGTTCTCGAAACGGGTTCGGCACTAGTAGCACCCTGCAAAAAAAAACACCCCACACAGCTCTCTGACCCCCACCCGGCCTTGCTGACGCAGAGACTCTCGGAGACTCTTAGCAACCTGGGTCTCCACAAGTTTCCCCTCCCCAGGGATCCTGATGTCCACTCAGGTCTGAGAAATTCCACCGTGGGGTAGCCCAGTCATCAGCGGGGTGAGCTGCGGGGGGCACCCTCCATAGAAAGGCATTGGCCTCGTGCGCAAAGGTTAGGGGTGAAAGGGCACACAGGGCCCGCTCTCGGGAAACCTGGCGTGCCGGGTGACGCCCTATGGGCTCCATCCGAGTGACGCCCAGCCCTCGTCCACGAGACCCTTGGAGGGCAGCAGTCAGCATTTTTCAGATGGAGCCATGAAGAGACTTGGCCCAAGGCCACCCCAGACAGTGAGCGGCCCGGCTCCCCTCGGGCGTGGCTCGGGGACCAGGCCCGGGCTCCAGCGCTGTCCTCCTGCCGCTGACCACCTGTGCCCCCCCCTCCCCGCAGCTCTACCACGCCTGCGACGGGCCCGGCCTGGCGGTCCTCTGCTTCATGCGCCACGACCTCCTGGAGTACTTCAGCGTCTACGGGACAGCGCTCAGCATGTGGGTCTCGCTGATGGGTGAGTGGCCGCCCCCTGACGCCTGGGCTGGCAGACGGAGCCCAGTACCCCGCCCCATCCGCATGCCCGCCCGCCCGCCTGCCCCGGAAAAGACCCCGCCCACGGACTCTGCTCCCCCACCCTCACTCTGAGAACCCCTCCCTCTCCTGGGGCTCAGAACCACACTCAACCTGTGACTAAGACTATGCTGTTCTCAAGTGCCCCGATTCCCGTTTTTCACAGCCGTTTAAAATGATGTATCCACCCCGACCGGGTGGTGGCACAGTGGATAGAGCATCGGACTGGGATGTGGAGGACCCAGGTTCGAGACCCCGAGGTCACCAGCTTGAGCGCAGGCTCATCCGGTTTGAGCCCAAGGTCGCTGGCTTGAGCAAGGGGTCACTCGGTCTGCTGTAGCCCCACGGTCAAGGCACATATGAGAAGCAATCAATGAACAACTGAGGAGCCGCAATGAAGAATTGGTGCTTCTCACCTCTCTCTCTTCCTGTCTGTCTGTCCCTATCTGTCCTTCTCTCTGTCTCTCTCGGTCTCTGTCACAAATAAAATAAGATAAAACAAAATAACATGAAACATCTGACCAAGGCGTGTTACAACTTCACACGTAGCAGAGGAAGGAGTCACAGGGCTCCACCTCCCCGTCCTCCTCCCCAAGGACACCTGTTCGCTGTCCGGGTCCACCCCCGAGACCTCTTTCTTCGCACACACACAGTTTTCCGCTCTGGTTTGTGTGGTGATGGGCTCGTTCAAAAGCGTGTTGTTCCGTGACTGTTATCTCACGACAATGTCAGGACACGGTCCCCGGTCCACGGGGCTTGCTGCTATGGCTCAGGCCCCGCGGAGGACCCGGTCTTTCTCGTACATCTCGTGCCTTTGTGTCTTCCTCCTGGGGTCTCCTGACACGGCTTCGTCCGCGGTCCCTCGGGCGCTGATCGCTGTCTATTAAAGCAGTTTCCCACCAGCATAGCCCCAGCCGCTCTGTCCTTTGGAAGCAGGACCCGGACTTCCCTCTCTAGAGGGATTCAGACCCCCGGGTAACCAGGCTGAGCCTTGGGTCTCCCTGGCCGAGAGGACTACAGCCACACTTGGGCCCCTAAGGGAGGCCTCGGAAGAGCAGTGGCCGGGGTAGGGGAGGCCAGAGGACCCCTCACCTCTCCCGGTCTCTCTCCCTGGCCCCTGCAGCACTGGCCGACTTTGACGAACCCAAGAGATCCACTTTTGTGATGTTCGGCGTCCTGACCATTGCCGTCCGGATCTACCAGGACCGCTGGGGCTATGGGGTATACTCGGGCCCCATCGGCACGGCCGTCCTCATCATCGCGGCTAAGTGGGTGCGTACGACGTGAGCCTCCGCAGACGGGGCCCTCTCTCTGACTGGGTCTCCACTTCCCTCCCACCTCCTGGGCGGGCAGGCTGGACACAGCTTTGGCTAAAACACATAGAACGTGACCCTCAGGCACCCCAGCCCCCCAGATCCGGTTTGTGTTGTGTCTGGAACTCACTAGCTCTGGACCTAAGCCAAGCTACTGAACCTCTCTGTCTCAGTGTCCATAGTTGTAAAGTGTATCGTAACAGTCCCATTCCCACCTCATAGGGTTGGCTCAAAGATGATGCATCTTAAAGTACTGGCACAGAACTGGCTTCTAATGTGCTCAACAAGTAGGGGCTGCTTATTATTATTAGTACTGAAGAGAATGGCTGCCTTGGAGATGCACTATCAATTGAAGATGACCTGGGTTAATCCAGGAAGACTTCCTGGAGGAGGTGGGGCCTTCAAGTTGGTTCCCATGAGAAGGGAGGACGAGGTATGAGGTGGACAGGAAGATGGGAGTTCTCGTGAGTGTTGAGGCAGCCTGAGCAGGTATTTCCAACACCGATGGCCTTTCGCTGGACACCTAGAGGCCTCCTACCCCCAAAGCCCTTTACACATGGTCCCCAGACTTCTTTGTACCCTCCGTCATTCCCAGGCCCTCCAGGAAGCTACAGAGGGGCACTGCGGAGGGCGGACCCAGGGATGTTTCCTGGGTTCCCGTAGCCAGGAGGAGCCGAGCCCTGCGGCGAGCAGAACCCGGGCCCAGAAGGCAGGAGGGCAACGCTCAGGAAAGAGGGCTTGGGCTGGCAAGGGAGGCAGAAGGTGCCCAGACCCATTTTACAGACTCAGGAGGGTAAATAAAGCCCTGGTGGTGAGCTTTCAGAACACGCCCGCTCCTCTCGACACCCAGGAGTCGAGGGTTTATTCTACCGTTAATGAAGAAATAAGGCTCAGAGGGAGAGAGAGAGAGAGAGAGAGACCGCAAGTGACCAGGGCGTCACGGTAGGATGACCCAAGGCCAGGCCCCGACGTCCCCAGCGGGAGAGGAGGAGGAGAGTCCTCCCCACTCGCACTCGGGGAAGCCACGCTGGCCCTGGGCTGACCCAGGAGGCCCCTCGGATCTGCCCAGGAGGAGAGTCCTCCCCACTCGCACTCGGGGAAGCCACGCTGGCCCTGGGCTGACCCAGGAGGCCCCTCGCATCTGCCCGTCAGTGGAGAGGAAGCGTCTCCCCACTCGCACTCGGGGAAGCCACGCTGGCCCTGGGCTGACCCAGGAGGCCCCTCAGATCTGCCCGTGAGTGGAAAGGAAGCGTCTCCCCACTCGCACTCGGGGAAGCCACACTGGCCCTGGGCTGACCCAGGAGGCCCCTCGGATCTGCCCGTCAGTGGAGAGGAAGCGTCTCCCCACTCGCACTCGGGGAAGCCACGCTGGCCCTGGGCTGACCCAGGAGGCCCCTCGGATCTGCCCGTGAGTGGAAAGGAAGCGTCTCCCCACTCGCACTCGGGGAAGCCACGCTGGCCCTGGGCTGACCCAGGAGGCCCCTCGCATCTGCCCGTCAGTGGAGAGGAAGCGTCTCCCCACTCGCACTCGGGGAAGCCACGCTGGCCCTGGGCTGACCCAGGAGGCCCCTCGGATCTGCCCGTGAGTGGAGAGGAAGCGTGTTGGGTCCGACTTCTCTGGCCCCGAGGAGGGACCACGTTAAGGAACATGCCGGAATGCATAAACACAGAGGGAGCCGCGGGCTCTGACCACGCGCTCAGCGCCGGCAGGAAGCGGGATAAAGACTCCTTGTTCTGGCCTGAAGGGCTGCCCCCTCCCGCAGATCCTGGCCCGGCCTGCATCTGGGCGGCATTGTGATCAGCCAGACGAGCAGCCGCTCACTCCCGAGGGTCCCCACGCAGCCCCCCGGGGACTTCCACGCTCCCCCCGGGGGGCTGTGGATCCGGCTGCGGGAACCGAGAGGGCTGCCGGGCTCCCCGCATCTGGGGCTCAGCTTGTGTTTTCTAGACCATTGAACGGGGAGTTTATTTTGGATTTTCAAGGGCCCTTGTTTCCAGGAAGGAGGGTGGATTTTTCTCCTGGAGGCTCAGCCCTTCTTGAGCTGGTTTGGAAACAGACAGCAGCTCCCAGGGAGAGGAAGTGGAGGGAGGTGTGTGATGGGAGCAAGGGGGGGGGGGGGCTGTGGCAGGGCCAGGCTAGGGCGCGACCTTGGGCGCAGGTGGTGCGGCATCGGCGGGGTGAGGGCTCCCTGAGCCGTGGGCGCCATACCTAGGGTCCTGGTAGCCGCGGCCACGAGCTACCTACATGATTGTAGGCCCCCGTCTCTCAAAGGGCGACGGCAAATTCCAGAAAACTGAAAATGGGGCTTTGTTTTCATAATTCGTTTGGTGGCGAAAACCGCCCAGACCCTGTGCGAGGTTCCTCGTGGGCTTTGCAGAACGCCACGTGAGGATCTGTGCTTTGGGGGTGCTGCCCTGGCCTCCGGGGCGCCCGTGGTGGGTGCAGTGGTGCCTCTATTCCACCAAAAACCTCTGTGCTCCGAAGCACTTCGGCCTCAGGGAGTGAGTTTTCGGGAAGTGGATTATTTCATCCTCTGCTGAATGGGAAGCTGTTCTTTTCAACCTGAACGCCCACTGGAGCCTTCTGAGCGTCAGTCTCCCATAAGGAGAAGGTTTAACGTGCCCACGGTCAAGTCTGTCTAATAAATAGGGCCGTGTGCCCACTGACCACAGAAGCACCCAGGGCCGTCACGGACCATCACGGGCACCCCGTGTGCCCACTGACCACAGAAGCACCCGGGGCCGTCACGGACCATCACGGGCACCCCGTGTGCCCACTGACCACAGAAGCACCCGGGGCCGTCACGGACCATCACGGGCACCCCGTGTGCCCACTGACCACTGACCACAGAAGCACCCGGGGCCGTCACGGACCATCACGGGCACCCCGTGTGCCCACTGACCACTGACCACAGAAGCACCCGGGGCCGTCACGGACCATCACGGGCACCCCGTGTGCCCACTGACCACAGAAGCACCCGGGGCCGTCACGGACCATCAAGGGCACCCCGTGTGCCCACTGACCATAGAAGCACCTGGGGCCGTCACGGACCATCAAGGGCACCCCGTGTGCCCACTGACCACAGAAGCACCTGGGGCCGTCACGGACCATCAAGGGCACCCCGTGTGCCCACTGACCATAGAAGCACCCGGGGCTGTCACGGACCATCACGGGCACCCCGTGTGCCCACTGACCACAGAAGCACCCGGGGCTGTCACGGACCATCACGGGCACCCCGTGGCCACGCTGGCTGGCGGGCCAGCCCCGCGCTCCGACACCCCTCAGCTGTGAACAGCCACCGAGTCTGGTCCCCTCGCGGCTTCCCTCTAGCTGGGACGGAGAACCGGACAGGGGGCCTTGTCACACCCCAACCAGGCAGGCAGGGATGAGGGGCCAGGGGTCCTTGTGGGGCCAAGTGACCCAAGGGGTTCCCAGCCCTGTCACCCAGGCTGTGGGCTCCCGTGGCTCCTGCAGCCGCAGAACGGGGTGCACGTCATGGGGTCTCCCTGAGCCCCATCTTCCGCCCGAGGATGACAGGGTGCGGGTGTCCAGGGCCAGCTCTCCCCCAGGCTCAGGGCGGCTACTCCTGGATGGACAACTGTGACCTAAGCGTGTTTCCACTGCCACTGTCCCCGCAGCTGCGGCAGATGAAGGAGAAGAAAGGTCTGTACCCCGACAAGAGTGTCTACACCCAGCAGATCGGCCCCGGCCTCTGCTTTGGGGCCCTGGCCCTGATGCTGCGCTTCTTCTTCGAGGTACCTGGGTGGTAGCGTGGGGAGGGAGTGGCTGGCCCACAGAGCCCGCTTCACAGGGGTTATGCCCTCCCAGGCAGGGGTCTGGTGCCTGTCTCCACCACTGGCACCGCAGGCACCGCAGGTGTCAGACAGAGAGCTCGCCTCTGAGAGGAGGCTCCCAGCTCGGGAGGGGCCTGGGGCTGAAGCCTACACCTGGAGGAGGGAGTGAGGGGGTGGGAGGAGGAAGATGGAGAAAGGGGGGCGTGGGGAGAGAGAGGAGCCTCGTCCTCGTTGTCAAAGGCCCGGCAGAGGGCACGGACCTTCGGTGCTCTAGGGGTTGGTGGACGGGAAGCCCTCTGTGGGCTGAACAGGGGCGGGGAGGACAGGTGGGTACTCAGCTAGACTCCGGAGCACAAACGAGAGCGGGCAGGGAGGAGCCTGTGTCAATGGCCGGGGCCAGGCACACCACAGAGGCACCGAGTGTTCGGGGCAGGGGCCTGGGGCGGAGGGGAGCTCTGGGGACAGGGCCGCGGCCACAGACTGACACCCTGGCCCCTGCCTCCCGCAGGATTGGGATTACACCTATGTCCACAGCTTCTACCACTGTGCCCTGGCCATGTCCTTCATCCTGCTGCTGCCCAAGGTCAACAAGAAGGCTGGGAGCGCGGGCCCCCCGGCCAAGCTGGACTGCTCCACCCTGTGCTGTGCCTGTATCTGACCCCGCACCCCGCACCCCGGCTTCCGAGCCCCCGCCCGCCCCGTCTTGTGCCCGGAGCGTCCTCCTGTCCTTCCCCAAGCCCAGAGTGTCCAGGAGAACCTCTGTCTTCCTATTCTGAGAGGTCCCTCCCCGGGGTTTGGGAAGCACCTCTGTGCCGAGTGCTTCCAGGGGACCCGCTTACTAAGTTTCCACCGGTGCTAAGCACCACGTGGGAGAAGAAGTTTCTCCCTCCTCCTGGGCCTCGGCTGGGACTGCTCGCCGTGTCAGCAGGACCCTGGGGCAGACCTGTCCCCCTCGACCTCCCCTTCCCTCTTTACCCAACAGTCCCAGCCCAGGCCCAGCCATAGAGGGTCTCAGGTCTCGTGTCCTCCCATGCCATCGGTCTGCTCTTGGAAACTGGTACCAACACTCCTGTCCTATGTCCCCAGGCTCTAAACATGCTCATTTAAAAAGCCAGGGCCAGTTCTGTCCCCAGCCCAAGCCTGCCCGCCCTATGGTCATCCCTCCAGCTGGGACCCTAAATCACATTGTTTTGATGACAATAGCCAGTAAGAAGCACCTTGATTTATTGACCTTCCTGGGAGCCCAAGCGAGTGCCCCTTTCTGCGCCCTGAGTGTGGCTGCTTGGCGCGGGACAGTGGGCCTGGGTGTGGGGACCTCGAGCCCAGGCTGGTGGCAGGCCCACAGGCTGGGCTCGTGGGGAGGTCAGCCTGCTCCCGTCCAGGGCCTGTCTGCACCGGGCCCCGGGGGGTGGCGGGAGCCGGCCTCCCAGACATCACCTCACAAACCTGAGGCTCCCCGCGGCCCAGCCCGACTTCCTGAATGATGCGAGCACATCTGTCGGGCAGGAAGTTACCTATACCTGTCTGGGGCCTATTTGTCTTTCCAGACCGTACCGTCACCCGCAGCCATCCCACCATGGGGGACAGACAGCCTGTGATGTGTCCACAAGTCACCTCCTGCATGCCTGAGCGGGGCCAGGAGAGAGCTGGCTTCAGCGCCTGGGGCTGGGACAAGGGGGACCCCTTGGCCAGGTCTCCCCAATCTGTTGGCCTCCCTGCCCACTCAGAAGTCCCACATCTCAGGCCCTGTGCCCCCATAGCCTGGCCCTGGACCATCACCTTTCTGTCTCTGCCGCCGGTCGCGACAGCGGCCCACTCAGCTCTCCACACGGCGCCCAGGGGCCTCACCAAGCTCGTTTTCTAGACCAGGAGGCTGAGTCTCCACAGCGTCAGGACCGCCCGCCAGGCCTGTCCCCACCACAGTGCGAGGGCACAGGGTGCAGCCGGGGCCCTGCGGAGCAGGGCGGGGCCAGGTGCTGCCCACACCAGCTGCAGGTCGGATGCTGGGGGTGGGGGTGCGCACACACGTACACACTCATGCACACACCGGGAAGAGACAGCACACCACGAAGACTCTTCCTCTCTGGCCAGGGCACACTCACCATTCAGCACCAGACTACAGGGAAAGGGGAGACTCTGGGGTCACCTTTGGGGAACCAGGGGACATTGCTCCAGCAACAGACATCTGCAAGAGGCTGGCCCCTGTCCATCACCTCTCCCTCCACCCCTCCCTCCTCCCTTCCCTCCCCTCCTCCACCTTGCGCCGCCCCCACCCCCCGTGAGCATGCCCACCCAGCTCCCACCTCTGGCAGCGCATGGAAAATTGGAAGCAGTGGGATGCTCCCAAGCAGGGAGGAGCCGCGGGGCCTGCCAAGCGCGTACGGCCCGCACTAACAGGCTACTCACTGTGGCCGCGCTGATTTATGAGGCTGTCTGGGAGCCTGGCCAAGTCTGTAAGTCATGGACAATTAGGAGGCGCGCTCCAGCCCTCAGCCCGGCCGCCCCTTGGCTCCCGGCCGCCGTGCCCCTCCCAGGCAGGCCCGGTCCCCGTGGAGACCCCTCCGAGAGCCCCGGGGTGGGGGTCCCGAGCCCACTTTGCAGATGAGGACACTGAGGGCCAGGATGTCGGCACCTGGCCCTCGTCCTTTGGACGCCGGCCACTGAGTTGGTGGCCGTGCCCAGGGTCTTGCCAGTCATCCCAGAGGCATGTTCCCCTGGCTGAAAGCACCACTCTGACGTCGTGGGGGGGCTCTACCCCCAGGGCCAGGAGGAGAGTGCCTGGGAGGGGGGCCGGAAAAGGAGGAGGCCACCCAGAATGGCCACCTCGATACCTCAAGACTAATAACAAGGAAGAAGTGTCACTCCTCGGCGTCCCAGTGTCATCCAGCCTGGGGGGTGGGTCTTCGTGTCCCTGGAATCTGAGATGCATGGCGCCTGGTGCCAGGAAGGGCCTCTGAGGCCATCTCAACACACCTGAGGCTCCAGACAGGGCCCTCCCGCAACCCAGCCTTGACGGGGACCCGCGGACCGATGGGTCCCGAGGTTCCCACGTGTGAGCACCTGACACACAGTCCAAGGCATCACCAGGGCAGCGCTGCGCTGAGCGCCGGGCTGGCTACAGTGAGAAAGGCGCAGAGGCGGGGAGGCGGGGAGGCGCGGAGGCGGGGATGGGCGGAGGCGGGGATGGGCGGAGGCGGGGAGGCGGGGAGGCGGGGAGGGGCGGAGGCGGGGAGGCGGGGAGGCGGGGAGGGGCGGAGGCGGGGAGGGGCGGAGGCGGGGAGGCGGGGAGGCGCGGAGGCGGGGATGGGCGGAGGCAGGGAGGCGGGGAGGCGGGGAGGGGCGGAGGCGGGGAGGCGCGGAGGCGGGGAGGCGGGGAGGGGCGGAGGCGGGGAGGCGGGGAGGTGCGGAGGCGGGGATGGGCGGAGGCAGGGAGGCGGGGAGGCGGGGAGGCGGGGAGGGGCGGAGGCGGGGAGGCGGGGAGGGGCGGAGGCGGGGAGGGGCGGAGGCGGGGAGGCGGGGAGGCGGGGAGGGGCGGAGGCGGGGAGGGGCGGAGGCGGGGAGGCGGGGAGGGGCGGAGGCGGGGAGGGGCGGAGGCGGGGAGGCGGGGAGGCGGGGAGGGGCGGAGGGGCGGAGGCGGGGAGGGGCGGAGGCGGGGAGGGGCGGAGGCGGGGAGGCGGGGAGGGGCGGAGGCGGGGAGGCGGGGAGGCGCGGAGGCGGGGAGGCGGGGAGGGGCGGAGGCGGGGAGGGGCGGAGGCGGGGAGGCGGGGAGGCGGGGAGGCGCGGAGGGGCGGAGGCTGGGAGGGGCGGAGGCGGGGAGGCGGGGAGGCGCGGAGGGGCGGAGGCGGGGAGGGGCGGAGGCGGGGAGGCGGGGAGGGGCGGAGGCGGGGAGCGGGGAGGGCGGAGGGGCGGAGGCGTGGAGGCGGGGAGGCGCGGAGGGTGCGGGAGGCGGGGAGGGGCGGAGGCGGGGAGGCGGGGAGGGGCGGAGGCGGGGAGGCGGGGAGGCGCGGAGGGGCGGAGGCGGGGAGGGGCGGAGGCGGGGAGGCGGGGAGGGGCGGAGGCGGGGAGGCGGGGAGGGGCGGAGGGGCGGAGGCGGGGAGGCGGGGAGGCGCGGAGGGGCGGAGGCGGGGAGGGGCGGAGGCGGGGAGGCGGGGAGGGGCGGAGGCGGGGAGGCGGGGAGGCGCTGAGGGGCGGAGGCGGGGAGGGGCGGAGGCGGGAGGCGGGGAGGCGGGGAGGCGGGGAGGCGGGGAGGCGGGGAGGCGGGAGGCGGGGAGGCGGGGAGGCGGGGAGGCGGGAGGCGGGGAGACGGGGAGGCGGGGAGGCGGGGAGGCGGGGAGGCGGGGAGGCGGGACGCGGGGAGGGGGAGGCGGGGAGGGGGGGAGGCGGGGAGGCGGGGAGGGGCGGAGGGGCGGGGAGGCGGGGAGGGGCGGAGGCGGGGAGGGGCGGAGGGGCGGGGAGGCGGGGAGGGGCGGAGGCGGGGAGGGGCGGAGGGGCGGGGAGGCGGGGAGGCGGGGAGACGGGGAGGCGGGGAGGCGGGGAGGCGCGGAGGCGGGGAGGCGGGGAGGCGGGGAGACGGGGAGGCGGGGAGGCGGGGAGGCGGGAGGCGGGGAGGCGGGGAGGGGCGGAGGCGGGGAGGGGCGGAGGCGGGGAGGCGGGGAGGGGGGGAGGGGGGGAGGCGGGGAGGGGCGGAGGGGCGGGGAGGCGGGGAGGGGCGGAGGCGGGGAGGGGCGGAGGCGGGGAGGCGGGGAGGGGCGGAGGCGGGGAGGGGCGGAGGCGGGGGAGGCGGGGAGGGGGGGGGGGGGAGGGGCGGAGGGGCGGGGAGCGGGAGGGCGGAGGCGGGGAGGGCGGAGGGGCGGGGAGGCGGGGAGGGGCGGAGGGGCGGGGAGGCGGGGAGGGGCGGAGGCGGGGAGGGGCGGAGGCGGGGAGGGGCGGAGGGGCGGGGAGGCGGGGAGGCGCGGAGGCGGGGAGGCGGGGAGGGGCGGAGGCGGGGAGGGGCGGAGGCGGGGAGGGGGGGAGGCGCGGAGGGGCGGAGGCGGGGAGGGGCGGAGGCGGGGAGGCGGAGGCGGGGAGGGGGGAGGGGCGGAGGCGGGGAGGTGGAGGCGGGGAGGGGCGGAGGCGGGGAGGCGGAGGCGGGGAGGGGGGGAGGGGCGGAGGCGGGGAGGCGCGGAGGCGGGGAGCCACTCGGCGGTCCACGCGATGGCTGCACCCACGCACCTGCGCGTGATCCTGAGGCGTGGCCAGTGCTCTGGGGGACCGCACCTGCGCTGATTTTAATTCAGATTTCAACAGCCCACCTGCGTACTAGGGTTGCTGATCAACTATAGGACGCGGGGTGGCGTTTGAATGTCAGAGGATCAACAGGGAATGATTTCGCCGGAGTAGGACACCCTCGCACGAAGCCACACCACAGGGCAATTCCCTGCGCACCTGATTTGGAATGAGGGGACATTCCTATATTTTACCCAGGCAAACCTACCCCAGCGGCCAGCAGCCACCGCGGTAGGGGGTTTTCACACACACATACCGCTGTCAGGATGAAACAGACATGCTGCCCCCTCTAGAGGAGGGCTGCGGACCCTGGGTTAAACCACGTGGCCCAGGCAGAGGCGCTCTGCTTGCGTTCTCACTGCCAGGACACAGGGAAGGGTGTGAAGGGCCACTCTGCCCCCCACCATGGATGTTGTCTGACCCATGGGGACAGATTGGGGCACAGGCCCGGCAGTAGTGCCCCTGGGCCGGGGCCTGGCTTCCCGACCCAGCAGAGCAAGGAGCAGAAGCCGCCGATGCCCTGGCCTGGCCACACATGTGCCCGTGCCCAGTGCTCGCCCCTCCCTGCACACAGCCTCGGAGCCCAGGGGTGGGGGCGTGGGGGAGGGCGCTGCACACCTCCGGCAGCCCAAACGGAGAAGTATTATAAACATTTACAACAACTAGACAAAACAGTCTATTGTAGCGGCCCCCTCCGCCTCCCCGCCCCAGCCGGGGTGAGGTTGGCATGGCACGGGGCGCCCTGGGCCCCCGCCAGGACGTCCTCTGTTTGCACAGTGGAGGTGTTTTCGTCTGAGGGCAGTCTGCGTGCTGCGGCCTTTGTCTGTCTGCTACTGAAATTTCCTGTCTCTGTTATTCTCTTCTCCAGTAAGACCATCTGAAACCCAAAACTTTTATTGCCCCTTTTAAAGAGGCTTTACAGCTCCCCGTCCACCTCATACCGGGCCTGCGCTGGGGCTGCTATTGTACTTAGGGGAAGCGCGCTGGGCGCTGCCCGCAGCCACAGGCCTTGGCGGGAGCCGCTCCCGGGAAAGCAGGGCCAGGTATGTGGGCACGGCGGGTCTGCAGCGTGGGCAGGAAGCCCCGCGGTGTAAATCTGGCCTGCCGATGAGCTGATTAGCTGGCTAACAAAGCTCGCTGAGCCACACGGCCGGCAGCCGCGGGTCAGCTGCCACGTGGGGACCTGGCTGCCGTCACTGCCACCCCCTCTCACTGCTCGGTGCCCCCCGGGGGCTACAGCTTTGTCCCCCCCTTGCCACCACCACCTTTGGGAACCGCGGTCCCGCCCCGCTGCCCACTCGGGCCTGCTGGCGTGAACTAAATCAGAGGCCAGCTAGACTGGAAAGTTCTTGGGAAAGTAAAAAAAAAAAAAAGGCAGAAAAAGGGAGGCCAAGGAGTGGGGGTGGAGGGTCAGGTGTCCAGGTGCAGGAACGGGCCTGGGAGCCAGGCAGGCGTGGGGGTCAGCTTTTCCTTTACAGATACGGGCGAGCTCCCTGAGCTCTCCCAGTTCTCTCAGCCTTGGTTTCCCCGTTTGTAACAGTGCCCGCCTCACAGGCACATGGCCAAGGTTGAATGAGATAACTGGATACAAAGCACTTAGCGCCGTGTCTTATAAATGACATTTAAAATATATATGTATCATGATGACTTTCATTGTCAGTGGTCACAGGAAAGCAAGCAAGTCTCTGGAATGTCACAGAGGGAGGGGGCCGTACCGTCGGGGCACGTCCGCCCCAGCTAGGGCACCAAAGACAAAACGCTTTTGCCAGGGAAACAAAATGCTCACACCAAGCATTTGTTATGTACTAAGGAATTAAGCAAAGAAGGCTGCCTGTAAGAGGCAGGTTTGAGACTGAAATTAGAAAAGCAAAGTGGACTGAACTGACTGGGTCTGACCGTGTCCAGTGCCTTGACCGACCCCCCCCCACACACACACACACACACCCTGCCACCTCCCGCAGCCTTCCTGCCAGAGCGGCCCCTGGAGAGAAGGGGCCAACAGCTGGACTGTCCTTGCTTCCGTCTCTGGCCTGTGTTCTAGGACAAGACACAGACAGGGTTGGGCAGGCGTGTTTCAGATCCAGAGGCGGAAGAAGATGCTGGCAGCTCTGGGCTCCTCTCCTGCCCTTCCACAGGGTCAACAGAGCGAGCGCATGACCGGGACTTTGGGGACAGACATGAACTGGCTTCCCTGAGGTGACCTTACAGGCTTACACAGTGAGGGACTGATGGGCAGTCCTTCCCATCCACAGGCTCTTGCGAACTTGCCTTCCTGTCCTGTTACCGTCTCTGCGCTGGGGTTTCCATCCGTCCCCGGTGCCTGAGCTGGCCCGACAGGAAGCAAGGAACCCCACCCAGCTCCTTCGGGGCCCAGTTTACACATGGCCATCCTCTTGAGTGATCCACGGGTGCCAAGCATCTTTCTGAACCCTGTGGATTGATGGAGAGCCAGGCAGACCTGCCAACCGCACACAGTGGGGCTTCCAACCCGCACAGTGGGATATCCAGCAGCGCACAGTGGGGCTTCCAACCCGCACAGTGGGGCTTCCAACCCGCACAGTGGGATATCCAACAGCGCACAGTGGGGCTTCCAACCCGCACAGTGGGGCTTCCAACCCGCACAGTGGGATATCCAACAGCACACAGTGGGGCTTCCAACCTGCACAGTGGGATATCCAGCAGTGCACAGTGGGGCTTCCAACCCGCACAGTGGGATATCCAACAGCGCACAGTGGGGCTTCCAACCCGCACAGTGGGATATCCAGCAGCGCACAGTGGGGCTTCCAACCCGCACAGTGGGGCTTCCAACCCGCACAGTGGGATATCCAACAGCGCACAGTGGGGCTTCCAACCCACACAGTGGGATATCCAGCAGCACACAGTGGAGCTTCCAACCCGCACAGTGGAATATCCAGCAGCGCACAGTGGGGCGGCAGAGACAAATGAGGGGTGTGGGCATGCCGTTTGCTGACCTGAAGAAGAGGGGGCAATGGTCCAGGGCAGGGGGAACTGCAGGGGCCAACATGAAAAGTGGATGAGTGGGGATCCCCAGGGGCTAGAGGCTGCCACTGTTGTGGGAGGAGGTTAAGCAGGGCAGCCTCAAGCTCAGACCCCATGACAATGAAAAGGTGGACAAAATTCAGGAAAGAGACCAGAGGGGACAGTGAGCCAGGAAGGGGCAGAGTGAGGGTGGTGCCAAGGGACAGCGAGCGGCGGCACAGACCCTCGCAGCTCCCCAGGCTGCCCGCGGGCTCCCGCGTGGCGGCACCCAGAGCTGAACCCGCCGGGCAGATCGCAACCTCGGTCCCCAGCCTGCCGGGGAGGGGTGTGGAGGCTAAGTTGTCACCAGTGGTCACAGGCCTAAGCTTTGGAGTAGCTGATGCTTTTGTGAAGTAGCACAGAGTCAAGGTCCCCCAGGTTCCTTGGTCCCGTGCACCCCTGCACTCTTCCCAGAGTGGGAGAAACAGGGACAGGGTAGCCCAGAGTAGTGAGCACCGTACATGCCAACTTCGTGCCCAGCGGGGCCAGGAGACACCGGGCTCCTCTGCAGTCGGAGAGCTCAGCGCTGGCCGGAGTCCCCACTCAGATCCACACTCAGCTCCACCCACACTCAGCCCCACACTCAGCCCCACACTCAGCTCCACCCACACTCAGCCCCACACTCAGCCCCACACTCAGCTCCACACTCAGCTCCTCACTCAGCTCCACACTCAGCTCCACCCACACTCAGCTCCTCACTCAGCCCCACACTCAGCTCCACCCACACTCAGCTCCACCCACACTCAGCCCCACACTCAGCTCCACACTCAGCTCCACCCACACTCAGCTCCACACTCAGCTCCACACTCAGCCCCTCACTCAGCTCCACACTCAGCCCCACACTCAGCCCCTCACTCAGCTCCACACTCAGCCCCTCACTCAGCTCCACACTCAGCTCCACCCACACTCAGCCCCACACTCAGCTCCACACTCAGCTCCTCACTCACTCAGCTCCACACTCAGCTCCACACTCAGCCCCACACTCAGCTCCTCACTCAGCTCCTCACTCAGCCCCACACTCAGCTCCTCACTCAGCTCCACACTCAGCCCCACACTCAGCCCCACACTCAGCTCCACACTCAGCTCCACACTCAGCCCCACACTCAGCTCCACACTCAGCTCCTCACTCACTCAGCTCCACACTCAGCCCCACACTCAGCTCCACACTCAGCTCCTCACTCAGCCCCACACTCAGCTCCTCACTCAGCTCCACACTCAGCCCCACACTCAGCTCCACACTCAGCCCCACACTCAGCTCCACACTCAGCTCCTCACTCACTCAGCTCCACACTCCCCAAGCTCACAGAACAAACATCAACGGACGAATGGGTGTCTTGCTGAGGGCAGGCTCGTGGCTCCTTGGAGAGCCCGCTGGCTAGTTGCTGACCTCAGAAGCCTTAGCTCTGACCTCTTGCTGACCTGTCCACCAGGCGCAGGCCGGAGGAGCTGGCTCTGGAGTGCCCATTCCCCAGGGCTGTGCGACCTTGGATGACCTTCAGCTCCTAACGCCCCTGGCAGTAAAGACCCTTGCTAACTCTGCTGGGGCCACCTAATGAGACAATGGAGGTGACAGCACCTCACCGACGGTCCCCGGGTGCAGAGAACCTGTCCTGGCCCAGGAAGGCCAGCAGAGGTGCCCGGGACCCTCCCTCCACAAGCAAATGGGTGCCGTATTGTGAAGCCGCCGTCTCATCCGGGGTGAGCAGCAGCGTGAGTCAAGCATCACCCACCCACGGGCACTGATGCCAGCTCCATCCGGCCCTCGGGGGACCCCTTTCACCGGGGAGGCTGAGGCCCCCACCCAGGAGGCAGCCGGCAGACGGCTGTGACCACCCCAAGTTCAGGGCCAGGCTGGGCGTTCCTGGCTCTCCAGCTCGAAGGCCACGGAGAAGGAAGAGGTGAACAGAGCCTAGAACTGCGCGCCCAGCCCTGTGGCTCCCTCGCTCCCTTCCGAGAACTTGGGCCCGCGGTGCCTTCGTTGGGTTTTGTTTTCCTAAGGGCTTGGCTCACAGGAGGCTGCTGGCTGAGGGCCCCAGGCAGAGCCAGGGTATGGGGCAGCTGTGGTCACATCTGGAAGATGTTTGGCAGCTGTCCGCCACCCTCCCCTCCCCCGACACACACACACACACACACACACACACACACACACACATACACACACACACACACACCGCAGCCTCAGAGCAGCAGCTGATAAGCTCTTGCTGCCGGCTGGGGCTCCGGGAAGCTGCCGAACTCAGACCAACAGCCCTGGCTGCCAGGAGTGAGAGAGGAGGGCAGAGGCCTCTAGCCAGTTCTAGAAACCCCATAATGGCAGAACCCAAGATGCCGGGACAAAAGGCAGCCGCAGAGGGAGGCCGGCTCGGGGCTGGTTCATCCCTCCTGCAAATGCCTGCTCTTCTGTGCTGCGCACCACGATGCCCATGTCCGACCCATCATCGTGGTCATCCCCATAACGGACTTCACAGCCTGGAAGGGGCTCTCACACCGGTGACCATTTCCTCACCCCAAGTCCTTGGGGCCGTCCTAGCTGCCCCCATTGCACGGGCTGGAAAACCGAGGCTCAGGGACGTGCAGGTGACCCTGAGCTCTTCTTCCATGAGGAGGGAGCTGAGACTTGACCCCGTTCGGCTGGGGCTTCCTGGTCCTGTGTGCCGTCCACCGCCCCTCACGGCCCCTTCACATCAGGCTGTCTGGTGGCACATGGAGAACTTCTCAGTGGGCCTCCCAAGCCCCTGGTGCGGCACCTACTGTCAGCCGCGGGGTCTGGGGCTCCCGCTGTGCGGCAGTGAGCTGCCCACTGCGTGCGCTGACCTAGCGGGCGCACCGGCAAGTTAAAGCAGAGTGTGCCCAGATGCGGAGCACGAAGGCCAGAAGGCAGAGGGGATAAAACTCTCTCCGTGCCTTCCGGACACTTCCACGCACCGATCTGTGTGCACTGACTCTTGGGCCTGTCATCACCCTCTGGGACAGGCCCTGGGCTCTCCTCGTTTTGATCTCAATAATGATGTCCTCTTTCTCAATTGCAGATAAGGGTGCTTTTTCAAGCCATTACCGTTACCGATTTCTAACTGCTCCTGGGGTCAGTCTATGCGACCACACTGTTTCCAAGTCATCTGGGGTTCGCTTTCTGCCCCCAGCACGGGGGCAGTTTCCATAACTGCCCTGTGGGCGTCTGCCCAGCGCCTTTGCTCTTCACGTGCTATGTGGCAAGGGTCCAGCAAACGGAGCTCATTGGCCGTGTTGCTTAAAGCTTCTATAGCCTCAGGAATTGCTGTCAGTTACCGGGAGATGGAGGTCATGACATCTCCCACTTGGGGAAGAGCAGCCTCTCAAAGCTCACACCGTACCCCTCAAGTTAACTCACAAAACCAGAACGCAGAACACAAGAGAACATCTTCGTGACTTTGGATTCGGCAAAGCTTTCTTAGCTATGACACCAAAAGTGTCATCCATCAAAGAAAAATAAGTGATAAACTAGACCGTCAAAATAGAGAAAATTTTACCCTTCAAGAGACATCAAGAAAATGCAAAAAGACAAGAAACGGACGGGAAGGAAATAACTTGCAAAACACACACACACACACACACACACACACACACACACACACACACACACGATAAAGGACTTGTATCCGGAACCTATAAATAAACTTTCAAAACTCAATGATAAGAAGAGAAAACTACGCAAGGAAAAAAAGAAGAAAAAAAAAAAAACGTGGACAAAAGATTTCAACACTTTGCCGACAATTTATGAGTGGTCGACCAGCACAGGACAAGAGGCCCTATGTCATCAGCCATCGGGGACCTGCAAATCTGACCACAGTGAGCTACCACTTCCCACCCACTAGGATGGCTGGAATCAAGTCTCATGTAAATAGAATTAGCCAATTTCTGGAAGAGGTCACACTTAAGGAGACAGAGGCAGGTTGGTGGCTGCCTAGGGCCACACCTGGAGTGGAGTGAGGGTCGCAAACCCTCACAAAAACTCATTGAACTTCATACGGCTGAATTGATGGTATGCAAATTACATGTCTATGAACATTTTTTAAAGTCTCTACTCAAATGGTGGAGTTGCTATTTCTCCGCATAATTCTGCCAGATTTTGACTTCTAAGAACTTAATTTTTTGTTATTAAGTACATTCAAGGTAAGATGTAGTTTTCCAATAAATCAAACGTTTTGGTCTTTTTTTCTTCTTCTTCTTCTTCATTTTTCTGAAGCTGGAAACAGGGAGAGACAGTCAGACAGACTCCCGCATGCGCCCGACCGGGATCCACCCGGCACGCCCACCAGGGGCGATGCTCTGCCCACCAGGGGGCGATGCTCTGCCCATCCTGGGCATCGCCATGTTGCGACCAGAGCCACTTTAGCGCCTGAGGCAGAGGCCACAGAGCCATCCCCAGCGCCCGGGCCATCTTTGCTCCAATGGAGCCTTGGCTGCGGGAGGGGAAGAGAGAGACAGAGAGGAAAGCGCGGCGGAGGGGTGGAGAAGCAAATGGGCGCTTCTCCTGTGTGCCCTGGCCGGGAATCGAACCCGGGTCCTCCGCACGCTAGGCCGACGCTCTACCGCTGAGCCAACTGGCCAGGGCCTGGTCTTTTTTCTTTTATTATTAAGTGAGAGTCAGGGAGGCAGAGAGACAGGCTCCCCACATATGCCCTGACCAGGATCCACCTAGCAAGTCCCCTATAGGGCAATGCTCTGCCCATCTGGGGCCCTTGCTCCGTTGCTTGGCAACACAGCCATTTTAGCACCTGAGGTGAGGCCATGGAGCCATCCTCAGCGCCGGGGGAAGATGGAGAGAGAGGAGAAGGGGAGGGTGGAGAAGCAGATGGGCGCTTCTCTTGTGTGCCCTGACTGGGAATCGAACCCGGGACTTCCACATGCTGGGCCGACGCTCTACCACTGAGCCAACCAGCCAGGGCACATTTTGGTCTTTAAGCAATGAACTGGAACTTTCAGTATTCTATTTTTTTTACTTCAGTACATTCTTCTGATGTGAATAGTTTTTTGAACTTTCTCTAGCTTAGTATTTGCATCAGCTTTTCCTTTTGTAGCTTTATGTTTCAGCTATGTTTCTTAAAAAGATCTTGTAGCTGGATTTTGTCCCTTTTTTTATTTTTTAAAAATTTTTAATTGATTTTAGAGAGAGAGGGGAAGGGAGAAGAGCGAGAGAGACATCGATTTGTTCCACTTGTTTCTGCATTCATTGTTTAATTCCCGTCTGTGCCCTGAAGGGGGTCAAACCTGCGACCTTGGCGCACAGGGATGACACTCACCAACTGAGCCACCGGCCAGGGCTGGATTTAACCCTGTTTATCTGGCCTGAAATCCTTGTCTTTTAACTGTAACATTGTGTTCGTTTCTCTCTACTGTCACTGACAATATATTTGGATTCCTTTCTTCCATCTTATTCTATCTTTTCTCTCCTTTCCTGCCTTCTTTGGGATTATTAAGTTTTTTTAAAATTCCACGTTCCTCTCTCTTCTTTTTTTTTTTTTTTTTTAAAGGTGATGTACTTTTTTTTTTTTTTAATTTTTTTATTTATTCATTTTAGAGAGGAGAGGGAGAGACAGAGAGGGAGAGAGAGAGGAGAGACAGAGAGAGAGAAGGGGGACGAGCTGGAAGCATCAACTCCCATATGTGCCTTGACCAGGCAAGCCCAGGGTTTTGAACCGGCAACCTCAGCATTTCCAGGTCAACGCTTTATCCACTGCGCCACCACAGGTCAGGCGTTCCTCTCTCTTAACGGCTGCTCATCTGGGTCTATCCTGCACTAATACTTACACCTTCCGCTTGACCATCGCAAGGACTTTAGAACCACGTAATTCCAGCTACTCCCCTCCTCCCGTGAAGGCCATTATCACCCGGCGTGTGTGCTCTCTCCGCACCGAGCGCTCACGTGACATCTTCATCACCCGTCTGGGTGTCAGCTGACCCACCAGTGTGACAGCCTCTTTGACTGTCATCCCTTCTTGGGCTCCCAACATCCCCTCTGAGGTGACTTTCCTTGTGTGTCAAATACGTCCTTTCAAATTTCCTCAGGCGTGAATTGTTTGCAAGGCATTGTCTTCATTTTTATTTGCCTGTCTTTATCTTGCCCTTTTCTAGCATTTTTTTTTTTACTTTTACTTTTTATTGATTAATGTTAGAAAGTCAGAGAGAGAAGCACTCACTCACCGTCCCTCTCAGTTGTGCGTGTACTGGTCGCTTCCCGTGTGTGTGCCCTGACCGGGAATCGAACCTGCAACCTTGGTGTTTCGGGATGACGCTCTAACCAACTGAGCTAACCAGCCAGGGCCTGCTCTGAACCAGCGTTTTGACAACATCACCTCTCGACGGCCGAGTTCTCACCGTCGCTACTGAGAAGTAGGCTCTCGGCGTGGCCATCTTTGGAGGTAAGTGAGATGTCCTCTCGGGTTCTTCTTCTAGTCTTCTTCCCGTCTTTGGCGTTCGGCATTTTCACTCTGTAGGAACGAGGTGTGGATTCCTTTTTTATTTATTTATTTTAATTTTTAATTTTTTAATTTTTTTTTTTTTTTTTTCTGAAGCTGAAAACGGGGAGAGACAGTCAGACAGACTCCTGCATGCGCCCGACCGGGATCCACCCAGCACGCCCACCAGGGGCGACGCTCTGCCCACCAGGGGGCGATGCTCTGCCCCTCTGGGGCGTCGCTCTGTCGCAACCAGAGCCACTCTAGCGCCTGGGGCAGAGGCCAAGGAGCCATCCCCAGCGCCCGGGCCATCTTTGCTCCAATGGAGCCTTGGCAGCGGGAGGGGAAGAGAGAAACAGAGAGGAAGGGGGGGGGGTGGAGAAGCAAATGGGCGCTTCTCCTATGTGCCCTGGCCAGGAATCAAACCCGGGTGCCCCGCACGCCAGGCCAACGCTCTACCACTGAGTCAACCGGCCAGGGCCTATTTTTTTTATTTTTTTTTATCTTGCTTGAGATTCCTGAGGCGTCTTCTATTGATGGGTGGCTTTCTTTCATTAGATCTGGAAACGTTTCAGCCTGACTTCTCTCCCCATACTGCCCCTGACCCTGCCTACTCTATCTCTCTTCACTTTCTGGAACCCCAATCAGCAATGTTCACCTTCTTACTCCATTCTGCATTTTTTTTAAAGTGTTTTTATTGATTGATTTCAGCGAAAGAGGAAGAGGAAGCAGAGAGAGAGAGAGAGAGGGAGAGGGAGAGGCAGAAACATCAGTCCATTCCTGTCTGTGCCCTGACCCGGAATTGAACCGGCAACCTCTGCGCTTGGGGTGGTGCTCTAACCCACCAAGCTATCTGGTCAGGGCTCTTCTGCATTTTTTTATACTTCACACATCTTTACCTCTCACTAGTGCAAGCTTCCTTATTTCTTTCACCTTACCCTTCAGTTTACTAATTCCATTTTTTTTTCTTTTAGAGACAGAGAGATAGGGACAGACAGACAGGAAGGAAGAGAGATGAGAAGCAACGATTCTTTGTTGCGGCACCTTAGTTGTTCATTGATTGCTTTCTCATATGTGCCTTGACCCGGAGGGAGGGGCTCCAGACAAGCCAGTGACCCCTTGCTCAAGCCAGCGACCTTGGGGTCATATCTGTGGTCCAACACTCAAGCTGGTGAGCCCGCGCTCAAGCTGGCGAGCTCGGGGTTTCGAACTCGGGTCCTCAGTGTCCCACTCCGACACTCTATACACTGCGCCACCGCCTGGTCAGCGTAATTCCCTCTTTAGTTGTGTGTCGCCCCCTGGTGGGCGTGCCAGGTGGATCCCGGTTGGGCGCATGTAGGAATCTGACTGTCTCTCCCCGTTTCCGGCTTCGGAAACAAAAAAAAAGCTGTTGTTAAACTATTCCTTGGTTTTTAATTTCAAGTATCATGGGTTGGTTTGTTTTTTATGTCTAGAAGTATGTTTGTTCTTGATTAATGTACTCAAGTCCCTCTTGGGTTTTTTGTTTGTTTGTTTGTTTGTTTTTTTTGTATTTTGTTTCCCTGTAGCACAGATTGTATTTTATGTTCTGGCTCTGATGGTTCCAGTATCCGAACGTCTTGCTGCTCTGATCCCCTGCCTATTGTCCGTCCCGTGGCTTTCCCGCACGGTGCCTTGTTCCCTTGCGTGTTTGGGGACGTTTTGCTCTGAACCGCTCATCGCCTGTGAGACTTAGCAGGCATTTTCTGAGGCCTGAGATCAAGGCGGGTTCCTTGAGAAAGAGCCAGGGCCCGCCCGGGGCCGAGAGCCCTTCACACCGGACCCCCTGGCCCGAGGCCTGAGGTGGGGGCGCCTGAGGCAGTGCAGGCCGAGGCTGCACACACATAGGAGGTCAGCGCACGGCGGGGAGCCCTGGGGAAGCTCCCTCCTCACCCCGGAGCCCGGGCCCGGGGCCCGCCGTGCGGATACAGCATCTGGCAGGCAGATGGGTGTTCTGGTTGACCTTGGTGGTGAGGTGAAGCCCCTGGGAACCCTGGGTTCATGGAGGTGGTCTTCTGTTGGACCCCCAACATGGCCAGCCTCTGTGCTGTTTCTTCCTCTGGCTCCAAAAGAGCCAAAAAAGAAAAAAAAGAAAGAAAAGAAAAAAGGAAAAACAAAAGCGATGCTGTGGTTTGCCTATGAGAACAGAGAAGTTTTAATTCTACAAACTCACATAAAGAAGGTAGGCGCTCCTTTGGCCCTTGCGACCGGGCAACACCGGAGGCAGCTTCAAATCCGTCCCAAACCGTGGGTGACAGCTCGCTTCCGTCAGCCAGTCGGCAGCGGTCACAGTCCGGGAATCACAGCACCTCAGCCGGGGCCGCCGGTCCCTAACCCTACCGACCCTCCGTTATGTCCTCCCAGGCCCAGCGCCACACTTGCTGCCACTCTGAGCCAGGCCAGCAGCTCGCTTCGCTTGGGGGACGAGAACCGGGTCCGTCCCTCACCGCTGTGGCTGTCTCCCCGGCGTCAGGAGCAATAACGTCAGCCTTTTGTCTCTGAAGCGGCGCCCCCTCACCCCAAAGCAAAGACCCTCTGGACATGCCACGTCCCTCTCTGGGTCCCCTCTTGTCCCCACCCTGGCCTCAGGACTCCACACCGCCCCCCGGCCCGTTCAGAACAGCCCTCGGGACGGACATCTCTGATGCCATCTGGAATTGGGAACGGCTTTCGGTCAGGAGGGTCGGTACAGGTTCTCAATGGGCCACATTGATAGGAACAGAAACCTCGTACCTTTACTTTACAGGTGAGGACACGGAGGCACGGGGACATTCAGTGACTCACCGTGGGTCACACACCCCCAATACATCAGACGCCAACGTTCCGAACCCGGGGTCTACGCCCTTCAGCTCCACGCTTCTTTAACAACTGCCTGAGTCATAGGCGAATCCATCCAGTCGTTCGGCTGTCATTGTCTTCTTCCCTGTGCCGGGCACGGCCGGCGGCCCTGGAGATACTACGGGGCCCAAGAGAGATGGCCACGCCGTCCCCAGAGAGCTCACGTCCCTGCGGGAGCGGCTGCAGGAGTGAACGCACTGTACCTGCCGGACCCCGCCCGCCCCACAGAGGCCCCGTGGGAGCCGGCCCCAGAGAGCTCACGTCCCTGCGGGAGCGGCTGCAGGAGTGAACGCAGTGTACCTGCCCCGTGGGAGCTGCCCCCAGAGAGCTCACGGCCCTGCGGGAGCGGCTGCAGGAGTGAACGCAGTGTACCTGCGGGACCCCGCCCGCCCCACAGAGGCCCCGTGGGAGCCGGCCCCAGAGAGCTCACGTCCCTGCGGGACCCCGCCCGCCCCCCAGAGGCCCCGTGGGAGCCGGCCCCAGAGAGCTCACGGCCCTGCGGGAGCGGCTGCAGGAGTGAACGCAGTGTACCTGCCCCGTGGGAGCTGCCCCCAGAGAGCTCACGTCCCTGCGGGAGCGGCTGCAGGAGTGAACGCAGTGTACCTGCCCCGTGGGAGCCGGCCCCAGAGAGCTCACGTCCCTGCGGGAGCGGCTGCAGGAGTGAACGCAGTGTACCTGCCCCGTGGGAGCCGGCCCCAGAGAGCTCACGTCCCTGCGGGAGCGGCTGCAGGAGTGAACGCAGTGTACCTGCGGGACCCCGCCCGCCCCACAGAGGCCCCGTGGGAGCCGGCCCCAGAGAGCTCACGGCCCTGCGGGAGTGGCTGCAGGAGTGAACGCAGTGTACCTGCGGGACCCCGCCCGCCCCACAGAGGCCCCGTGGGAGCCGGCCCCAGAGAGCTCACGTCCCTGCGGGAGCGGCTGCAGGAGTGAACGCAGTGTACCTGCCCCGTGGGAGCCGGCCCCAGAGAGCTCATGTCCCTGCGGGAGCGGCTGCAGGAGTGAACGCAGTGTACCTGCGGGACCCCGCCCGCCCCACAGAGGCCCCGTGGGAGCTGCCCCCAGAGAGCTCACGTCCCTGCGGGAGCGGCTGCAGGAGTGAACGCAGTGTACCTGCCCCGTGGGAGCCGCCCCCAGAGAGCTCACGTCCCTGCGGGAGCGGCTGCAGGAGTGAATGCAGTGTACCTGCCCCGTGGGAGCTGCCCCCAGAGAGCTCACGTCCCTGCGGGAGCGGCTGCAGGAGTGAACGCAGTGTACCTGCCCCGTGGGAGCTGCCCCCAGAGAGCTCACGTCCCTGCGGGAGCGGCTGCAGGAGTGAACGCAGTGTACCTGCGGGACCCTGCCCGCCCCACAGAGGCTCCTCCCCAGAGGGGCCCGGGCTGGACCTCAAGGCCGGGATCCCTCTTCTAAGTACCCGTGCCCCAGGAAGTCGGCAGCAGGACTGAACCCGCTACGCCGGGGAAACCGAGGCGCGGAGAACCGCTGTGATGTGCCCGGGGTTCGAGGCCGAGCTGACTCGTGAACGCGAGCGCACGGTTTCCCCTCCTCCTGCCGGAGACAAAGGCTCCAACGAGGACTCCACTCGGGGCTTCTGGGCCTGCGACCCGTGGACTCAGGGAAGGCCAGGGTTACAGCAACAGGCTGGCCACTCCCTGCCAGCGACCTGGTGGTCACAATGAGGGAGTGACAAGCTGTCCCCCTGGCCGCTGGCACCTTCCCTAACTCCACAAGCCTGAGCAAAGGGCCCCCTGAGGACGGGGGCGGGAGACACACCTTCTCAGCCCTGGGGGCACCTGGGAGGCCTCCGGAAGTCACCCCTTTGCCCACAACGCTGCAAGCCAAGCAGGCATTGGTCTCTGTCCTGTTACCCCAAGGGTCATGCATGGGTCCCCGGAAGGCCTGACCTCTGTGTCCCTTGGTCAGCAGAGCTGCTGGGAAGAGGGTCGAGTTTCCAAGGTCATTCGGGGAACAGCTGGGCACAGCTGTGTCCTGAGGACACTGCCCCAGCCCCGCCTGGAACACAGGGTCAGACGCCATTCTCAGCACGGGCCCTGCTCCAGGAGGCCAGGCCGGGGGACGGCGTGTCCTGGGGCCTGGCTGGCCCCGGTCCCGGCCTCACACAGCAGTCCCCCGCCCCATCCGCTCCTTCGAGGGGGAGGAGGACAGCTCCAGCCCCAAGGCAGAGGAATGCGCCAGCCTCTCTGGGGGCTGCCCCAGCCGGGTGCCTTCCGTGGGCAGGGCCGTGTGCCGCCCCCTCCGAGGGCAGCGGTGCCGCCGGAGAGCGCTTGCGGCATGTGGTTACCTCACCCCCTCGGGAGCTCCCACCGAGACCCGAGGACATGGTGGAGCCTGTCCCCCGAGTCCTGCCCGGGAGCCACTGCGGTCTGAGACGTCCCCCGGCTGAGAACTGTGGCTCGGCCCCCCTCGCCTGTGCCCAGCGGGATGCTTGGGGCCAAGTGGCCGTTCACCCTCAGCTCCAAGTCCAGCTTCAAAACTTCTGGTGGCTTCGTGCCACCTGCCGGTCAACCTGCATGGCTCCCAGCACGCTGGCCTCACCTGCTCGCCAAGTCCTGTCCCCGTTAGGTTGCAGACGCCACCCCCAGCACATACGTGATGCGTGTGTGTGTGTGTGTGTGTGTGCACATGTGCGTGTTTGGGGTGTAGGGGTGTGTGTGCATCTAGGGGTTTGGAGTGTATGTGTATGTTTGGAGGAATGGGTTTGTATGTGTTTAGGGGGTAGGAGGTGTGTGGGTATCTTTGGGGGAGGGGTGTCCTGCAGCACCCACATGTGCACCTCCCCACCTGACAGAGTGCCCGCCAGGGCTCCGTGCATCTGACTCAGTTTCCCCTCCTGCCCCCAGCACTCCGGTCAGCTGCCACCCCATCAGCGGGGGATGGACACAGAGCTTTCTGATGCTTTTAGTAACTTTTAGTTCACTTTTCACTGCCTGAGCAACACACAGGTCACAATCTAGATTTGTTCAAAACAACCACTTAACCTTTTCAAAAAACGACCCAGTCATTCATGCGTGTTGTCAAGAAATTCAAACATGCGGACGAACAAGAAGCCCGTTGACATCCCCCAAAGTCACGGGCTTGTCCTCTGCAGGCGGACACTGGGCCCCAGGGACACCCTCACTCCACGTGTGGACTCAGTCCTCAGACAGCCCCCGAGGGGTGCTAGCACCACCCCGCATTACAGCTGAGGGACCGGAGGTGCAGAGAGGTCAGCAGCGTGCCCAAGGCCGAGGTCAGTGACGGGGCAGGACCCGGACAGGGGCGGTGGGCTCCCTGGTGTGCACACTCACGTCCACCACTCGCTCAGCCGGACCGGGACTCTTTCACAACCTCCCTGTCCCACCTGCCGTCTCTCTCAAACACCTTCCTAGGAAAGAGGCGCTGTGTCCTTTCTCAAGTCTGTCACCTCCCAGACCACCGGGCCAGTCCCGGCCGAGACAGGGTGGACGGGAGCTCCGGGAGGGGGCCCCGTGCGGGAGGGCTGCGCGCCCAGCCCGTGGCCCGGCCCCAGGAACCCTTCCCGGAGGCCAGGCCGGCCGCCCCGCCCCAGCCGACTGGCGGAGTCGAGGATTTCAGCTCCCGACGGAGCAGGGGCCAAGTCTGCTGCAGCTCAGCGTCCCAGAGGCCAGGGGCCTGTTCCAGGTCTACGCGCCGGCAGCCCAGGCCAGCCAGCTCGGGGTGGGGGGGAGGGGAGCATCGGGAGGCCTCGAACGGTGAGGGTGCTGCCCTCGGCTTCAGGCAGACACCGCAGAGAGTTCTAAGCACACAGGACCTCCTTCCCTCCTCCCTGGGAGCGGCGTGAGGAAACTGAAGCATGAGACACTTAGGGTAGATCAGAGGAGGCACTGAGCCCTTGAACTGTGGACCCCTGAGAGTCTCACGTATCGGACAGCCACCTCATGTCACAAGGGTGACAGAGGGCTCTCCGACCCTCAGAGGGGCGGGGTTCCCCAGCCATCGCCTGGGAGCTGCCTGGACAGGGGTGTGGGGCTGGGGGTGCCCCCCGTGAGCCGCTCATTCCAAGAGTTTCTGGGAGTGTTTTCAAAGCCAGAGCATGTCTGAACTGAAGCCCGCCCGCCTGGCCTTTCGGGGGCCAGACCCCCAAGCTTCAAGTCCTAGACTCAGGTGCCTTCAGTCTGGACTTGGACTAAGGACAGGGGACAATAGCCACCGCTGGAAGGGACAGTCTGGGGAAGGGCCCGAGGGGCCCTCAGCTTTGACTCTGCTGAGAGTCTGGTGGGGAGGGAAGAAGTCCAGGCAGGAGTCAGTGCTCCCTGCCCCGGATGACTCAGGGTGCAGCTGGCGGGGCCTCCACGAGCCCCAGCCTCACCCGCAGACGGGAGCGGAGCCCGGCAGTCACCGGCGCTGGACACACACGTGCACACGCGGGCCCCTGCGCTTCGGAGCCAAAAGACAGTGTGGGGGCCTTGGGGCCACAGCTAGGGGGCCGTCCCCGGACCAGCCACGTCCCCGCAGCCCCCTGAAGCCCCACAGCCTTGGCCCCTGAGACACACTGGGGCCCGCCCCCTCCCGGGTCAGGCAGGGCCACCAGACGTCCACCCAGGAGGGGCGGGGCACCACTGGGGCGGCTGCCGCATTCACGAGGCAAGCGCGTTTCTCCTGCCCGGGCCGTATGTTCGCAGAGGCGGCCACTCCCAGGACCCCAGATGTCGGCGGCCGTATGACCTGGTGAGCGGAAGGGGAGAAAGGCCAGGCAGCCGTGGCGTGTGGGCCACTGGCCTGGTGGACGCAGGCGAGGCCCAGGGAGGCCCGAGCCCGGTGGCTCTATGTCCAGACACGGGGTACCCAGCCGTCCAGCCCACTCCACCCACCCACAGCCAGGCCTGCCCCTGCGGATAGGGACACCGTGAGCGTCCCAGACGGAGGGTGGTCCTCTCCCAGCTGTCTGGAACATTCCCCACTCTGCTCCCGAGCCGTCCACACCCTCCACTGCGTCCAAGCCCCCCACACACACACACACAGCCAGTCCCTTTAAGGATAGCAGGGACCTGGTACCCATCTTGAGGGACCAAGAAAGCAAATCCCACTCCTTATCGGCAAGAAGGAGCCGGGCTTTTCGGAAGAGCCACTTCCTCGGGAAGCAAATCTGTCCCGGGACCCCTCCTCACAGTCACTCAGCAGAGGACAGCCCGAGAGACCCCGGCCTCCACTGGCCTCCGGGGCGTGCAGTTGCTGCAGGCCACGCCCCTCCGACGGGCATTCCGCCGTGTTCCAAGACGGCGCCTCGGAGGCCAGGGGCAGGCGAGGGCGGGCACCCATCCGTTCCTTCCCCTGAAACTGCAGCTGTAATTCAAAGCACACGGGGCCGTCCAGGGCGACGGGACCCGCCGAAAGCCAGGCCCAGGCCGTGGCGACACAAGGACATGAGACAGACCCCCCCACACACACCCTGGGCACACAGGTGGCCTCTGCCAATGTCACCTCCCACCCAGGCCAGCCCTGACCCCGCTCCGCAAGCTGACTGCCCCCTTGAGGCCGTGCTCAGTCCCTCGCTCCAGCACACGCACGGGCGGTGAAGTCCCAACCCCGAGCTGCTCTCAGCTCAGGGGGACGCAGGAGGCAGGCTGGGTCCCGCCCCAAGCTGGCGGGCACCCGGTTGCCCGTGCACACATCCACCCAGCCCTGGCCTGCCCAGCGGTCTTGTGGCGGGCGCTGGTCTCCTCCACCAGACCCACAGCTCCCTGGGGACGAGACGGGTCTGGTCACTGAACACCAAGTACACTTGAGAAGCACTGGCCCATCGGACAAGCCCATGAAGCTAGAACAAAGGTCGCTGGCGACCAAGCCAGACTGCCCATCAGGAAGTGGGGCCACTTTGTTAAAGTGTCTGTGGACACAGCCATACACACATGCGCGCACACACATGCTCACTGGCAGGACACGCAGGTGCGTATCTGCAGGCATCTATGTGCACACGGGGGTGTCCGAGCACGTGTGTGGAGGGGGCGTGGCCTGCCGGGGCACCTGCCGGTGGGAAACGGTGTCGGCACGAGCTCTGCAGGACGGGGCCTCGTGCGGAGATGGTGGGGTGCTGCGACCCTCCCCCGAAGGCGGCACCCCGACACGCCCTTCCGGAGGCTGCCCTGCGGGGCACTAAGACAGGTAGACGGTGAGGTCTGGAACAAACACCCCCCACCGCAGTGGCACAGCCCCTCCAGGTTCCTCCTGGCACAGGGTTAGGAGCCGCCCAGGCTGGGCAGCAGGGTCCTAGCACCTGCGACCGGGGGCTGAGGCTGCCGGACTGATGACCTTCCCACCCCCGTCTGCCCGCGGCCCGCAGACACTCCCGAGGGCTGTGGGAGGAGACAGAGGGCGGCTGGACCTGGGCAAGGCCCGGCAGGCCGAATGCAGGCGTCCGGTGGGAGCGAGAGCGCTCGACCCTGAGGTGGCCCCCCCCAACCCAGGACCCCAGGACGGGGCTGTGGCTCCCAGCACAGGGCCAAGGTGTGAACCCCAGGCCACCAGGATGCAGGCAATCACAAGGAGACGGCCAGCCGTGGTCTGAGCGCACCCTCGGGTGTGAGGGGAGACCCTAGGGAGGCCCCGGCCTGCTCCTCTTCACCCCCCACCCCGGCCTGGCCCCGATGGAACAGGGCGAACCCTTCTTGGTGGGCGAGGTGATGGCCCATAGACAGGGAGCAGAGCCTGGCACGGTCCCCACTCAGCCACCTCCCAGGAGTGGGGCGTCAGCAAGTTGCAGAACGACCCTGCACCTCCGTCTCCTCCTCTGTGAAATGGAGAGAGTAGTCCCACCACGTTCCAAGGACCAAGGGAGTGAGTCCCAGTGTCTGCACACAGACTGGTGCTCGGGAAGGACCGGTGACGATGACAGCCACGACTGGCGCCACCTCCCTTGCCCCCCATCTCCCCTCCCTCTCACCAGGAACCCAAAGACCTCCCAGGGGACCTGGCCACAGTGGGTTCCTGGGGTGCCCTCCAGTCTCCCGGTGGAACATTTTTGACATACTCTTAACCTTCAGCAAAACAAGATGAAAATTCAGTAACTGCTTTTGGCGGGGAGTCCACAGGCCAGCATAGGGGGTGGGAAGGGTGGGAAGGGTGGGAAGGGGGGGAAAAATAACGAAGGGGAGCTTTCCCGGCCACCTGCAGCCCTGGGGTGCCTGTGTGGCCCGCCTGCGCGCGGGGCCGGAGTGGTCTGGCCTGACCCTGCTGCTGGCTGGCCGGGACAGAGCGATGCTGGCTCATGCGCTGCAGTCAGGAAGTGTCCGGCCATCTGAAAAAATGTACTGTCACACTTGAGCAAGACAAGCAGCTGCTGTGCTACTTAGCGGCCCACAAATAGTTGGCCGGGTCCCGGGAGAGGGTGTGGGCTGAGGCCGTGAAAGGCAGACACACCAGGCTGGCCGGGCAGCGGGGGCCTCTGCTGGCCGGGGGCGCTCACCCCACCCCAGGCCTGGCCGGTCCCAACCGCGGGGGATGAACCCCAGGGTGGTCAGAGCCCGGAGTCACCGCACGTCTGGCCAGGCGCAGACCTGGGTCTCGTCCTTCCCGGCACAAAGGCCAGTGAGGGGAAGGGACTCACGTCCCCTGAGCGGCTCACACCCTGCGTCCACAGCCTAGGCAGCCCCCTGACCGGCTCACACCCCCTGACCAGCTCACACCCCCTGACCGGCTCACACCCTGCGTCCACAGCCTAGGCAGCCACCTGACCGGCTCACACCCCCTGACCGGCTCACACCCTGCGTCCACAGCCTAGGCAGCCCCCTGACCGGCTCACACCCTGCGTCCACAGCCTAGGCAGCCCCCTGACCGGCTCACACCCCCTGACTGGCTCACACCCTGCGTCCACAGCCTAGGCAGCCCCCTGACCGGCTCACACCCTGCGTCCACAGCCTAGGCGGCGACTTGCTCCCCTCCACGCCTCAGGTCTTGGTCCACCAAACAAGGGTGAAAGGAGAGAGTTAAGGTCACAAGTGCCCATCCAGGACATCGGGCGTCCAGCTCGAGGCTCCAAGGGCATGTGCCCACACAGACCCGCTGCTCAGCTCTCCTCATCAAACAGATGACCCCAGGTTAACTGGCTGCCCTGCAGGGGCCGCAGCAGAGGGTGGACAGGGTTACCGCCGTGCCCCGAGGTGGGGCCAATGGTCAGAGAGGGGACGGGTCAGCCTCAGCCTGGTCTTTTCCTGTCCCCTCTCTGTACCCTAAGTGAGATGTACCTGATACACATGGATTGGCTGAAACTCCTCAAAGGTCCCCAGAAGCATTGCACGGGGGTATGTGGCCAGGCCTTTGGTGCGAAGGAGGAGAGAGGGGTCCCTCCGGGGCCCAGCTCCTCGCCATGAGGAGGGAGGCGTCCCCTCTGGGCCTCTGTGTGTGCCTCTCCCTGTCTGCACACAGCCCTGTGCTGGACTGCCGTCCTCGCCGTACAGATGATGTGGGTGGGGTGGCAGGGGCTGGCACATGCCCATGGCTCCCGGTGGCACTTGAGCTCAGGTGGGTGCTCTGCTCCCCGAGACCCAGAGCCACTCTCCTCTCAACAGGGAGCCAGGGCAGGCTGCCCTCCTCACTGCCCCCCCTTCTTCTCGTCCTCCTCCTCCTCTGGCCCCCCCACCTTCTCTGAGCCGACAGTGCCCTCTCACAAGAGGCATCCCTGCAGCCATAGGGTCCAGACTGCAGGCCCCAGGAGTCAACTGCCTGTGTTCCTGAGAGTGTGGTGAGGAGGGTGCCCACCCACATGCCAGCCCCTGACGGTCTCCAGGCCGCTGAGTCCCAGTGAAGAGGGTGGATGCCCTGCGTCGGTCAGAAGTGCACGAGGCTGCAGCACACAGAAAACCAGCTCGCACAACAAGGCGCCCCGGCTCCAGGACATCACCCAAGAGCGGGTTGCTACTGCACCCCTGCCTGCCGGCCTGAGCCCAGGTTTTCGCCTCCTGGTTGCAAGAAGGCTGCTGCACCCCAAGCAACACACTGTATTCCAGGCAGGAAGAAGAGGGTAGGACCCAACACCTCTCTAATCAGGAAGTGTGGCTTTCCCCGGACACTCCCGTCTACACCCCCTGGCCAGAACTGGCTCACTTGGCCACCTAGCCGCAAGGGTGGTTCAGGATCTCTGTTTTCAGTTAGGCACGTTGCCAGCCCAAACAAAACAAGGGACCATCTTAGAGAGGGAGCAGGAAGGAACGGAGACAGCAGTGTCACCCCACCGCCAACAAACCAACGAGGGAAGGAGGCTCAGGCAGTGTGTCCCCGCCGAGCTGTCTCCCACACCTGCCCTCGTGAACGGCAGGAAAGGCCCCCTCCCCTCCTCCGAAGGAGACGCTTGCCTGACCCCTCTGTGGGCCACTTCAGCCTGACCTGGCAAACCCCTGCCAGCCCATGACCCTTCGGGCCGGCGGGAAGGGCGCCGTTCCCCTCCACCCCAGTCTCCTAGGGAGGCCCCACGGGTGAAACACAGAAGTACACGTGGGCCTGACCAAGCGGTGGCGCAGTGGATAGAGCGTCGGACTGTCCAGACTGTCTTGAGAGGGGCCTGCAGGACCCAGGGGTCAACTGCTTGTGTCCCTGAGACAGTGCGGTGAGGAGGGTGCCCACCCACGTGCCAGCCCCTGATGGTAGGGAGGTGTCACAGTGACTCCACAGGCACAGGGAGTCCACAGGGTCCTGCTGGGTCGCGGAGGACCCAGGTTCGAGACCCCGAGGTTGCCAGCTTGAGCGCGGGCTCATCTGGTTTGAGCAAAGCTCACCAGCTTGGACCCAAGGTCGCTGGCTCGAGCAAGGGGTTACTCGGTCTGCTGTAGCCCCCCCCCCATCAAGGCACATATGAGAAAGCAATCAATAAACAACTAAGAAGCCGCAACAAAGAACTGATGCTTCTCGTCTCTCTCCCTTCCTGTCTGTCCCTATCTGTCCTTCTCTCTGCCTCTGCCACAAAATAAATAAATAAATAAAATTAAAAAGAAGTACACGTGTGTGCAACACCTATATGCATATACACATCGATGTACACGCAGGTGTGCATGTGTACAGAGGTGCACGTACACACATATGCACAAAGATGCACATGCAACAGAAACATACACACACGTGCACATACACATATATACAGACACCCGCATGTACCATGTGGCACACCCATGTGTGCATGATCATAATGTGTGTCCACGTGCATGTGTGTGCACGCACACAGGCACACACTAGCAAGCTGCCTGCTCCCGGCATCTCCTCGCCAACCAGTCTGAGGAGCCGTCCGCCAGCCCCACGCCGGGACTCTCCGGGCTCGCCCACCCCAGTCCCCAGGCCCGTCCTGTCACCCTTTGCGACTGCAACCGACCAAGCTAAAGCACATATTTTCCTAACCTCAGGCATCTGGCTGCCCCAGTGCCCCCCGGGAGAGGCGGGAGATGAGGCAGGAAAAACCCCAAGGTGGAACCACAATGTTTATAAGACGGGTCACTGAATTACTCAGAACAATATTTTTCTTGCGGTGCAATTCCTTCCTGGACGGGCGCGCGCCGCCTGCGCCGGGCACTGCAGCAGGGCGGGGCCGGATGCTGGAACCGCAGTGAAGGCCACACGGCGTTTGCCGAGGACTGGGCTGAAGCGCCAACAAGCCACTCCCCGCCCGCGCCCACCTGCGTTCCTCATTAGCTCTGGGCCAGCCTGCAGCGGGGGGGCCTCTGGGAACGTCCAAGGGGCTTCTCCCGCCCTGCTCCTCGGCTCACCTAGGCTCCCCTGGGCGCCCCAGGCTGGAAGCACCCGGAGCAGGGCGGGGTAGGAGCCTGGACTCGCTGGACTCGGAGGGGAGGAGCCGAAGATTCTGTTCTGTCTCTGGTCGGGCTCTGAAAGCGTGTGAAGAGGAACGCGGGTCCTGGGACCCCCAGAGGCCTCCGGCCCAGCCCACCCTGGGGAAATCCATCAGTCTGTTCCCTGGGTCACAAAGGCCACCACCCTCGACCTCAGAGGTTGGGTCTCATGGTCTCCTTCAGACAAGATGCATGGGGGGGAAGGGAAAAAGTGCAGGTGTGGAGAGCTGGGGGTCAACAGAGCTGGGGGTGGGTCCCCGTGTGCTGCCCACAGCCTCTTCCTGTCCCACAGGGAGGGGGGATGCCCCTGCTCCCCCGCCAGAGGCCGTGGGTGCCAAGCGGGACTGCCGGCTTCCACCCTGAGCCCTGAGCTTGGGGCTGGGCCTGCGGGAGAGGAAAGAGGGGGTGGGGGGGCAGTCTCAGAGGAATCAGCTCCGGAGGGCTCCCTGTCCCCTCTCCCCACCGCAGGTCTGGAGCATAGGAGGGATAAGTATTTGTTCGACAAGAACCAGCAGGGTCTAGGGCTCCGGACCCAGCCTGGAGGACTCCATGTCCCTCCCACCCACAGAAGTTTGTGTCTTCCTTTGTCACAGTCCCAGGACGGGCCACTGCGGGCAGCACGGCCCCGATGGCCTGCGCAGCGACCACCTCCCACCCCCACGCAGGCCCTCTCTCCCACCCCCCTCCACCTCCTTCCTGATGATCTTTTTGGTGAGGGGATTACAGATATAGATATGGAGGGGGGAAAGATAAATAGCAAATGGTATTTCTGGGGCTTGTGCTTATTATCCACAATCTCAATTTTTTACACTTAAAAAAATAAAACAGCTTTCCCTTCCTCTGCCTGATGGGAACCCCAAGGGGAATATCACAGCAGGTGGTGTGATTCTAGCTTCAGCCACCAGGTGGCAGCCAAGACCAGTGCATTCCCCCCTGAAATTGGGGGGCGCTTCCTCCAAGGGTTTCTGGGTCCCAGGAAGAGGGAGAGAGCCCGGCACATAAGGAGTGTCTGCTGCATAGATGACCCCAATGGTCAGCCCTCTCAGCAATGGCCAGACGTAGGTATTGCCATCCTCACGTGATGACTAGGGAAACCAAGGCCCAGAATGGAGAAGGGCCTTTGTCCACCATCAATCACACAGCCCAGTGCATTTCCTGGGCTGAACCTCTGACTTCCCAACACCTGAACTCAGTTCACAAATGCCCACTGGTCACCTGGCTTTACTTGCGACACCTGATCTGTCTGAGCGCTTCCAGGCCGCGTGCCTCTTAGCCTCCCCCGCTGAGGCCCCGCTGGGCGTGAGTGAGGCTCCTGCAGAGACCGGAGCTTGTCTGGGCCCCTGCCCTCCAGCAGAGGGTCTTGGGGACCTCCTGAGGTCCTGCTGGGGTTGCTGTGAGTGCTGGCCACTGGGTTTAGCCGAGGATGTGGTGGGGAGGCCAGCCCCTACCTTCTGCCTGCCCCCACCCTCAGTGCCCGCTCCCACTGTGCCAGGCCCAGCCCAAGAACACCCCAACCCCCTTCCCAGGAACGCACGTTAGCCGGACCCTTGGAGGGGCCCGTCCCACACCAGCCAGGCTGAGAACAGCAGGAACACCAGAAGCAGGGCTGCAGCCAGGGTCACAGATGGCACCAGGTCCGAGTCCTCAGGGCCAGGGATGGCGTCATGTGGAGCATGGTGGGGGACGGCCGGAGGGACGGACAGCTGGACATCACAGGCTTTCTCCCCCAGGGGCCCTGGCCGGCCCATCTGTAGGACGGAGGAGGTGAGGGACAGGACTTGCTCTGGGAAGTGGATGGCCTCACCATCCACCCCTCTGCCTGTCCCTCCCTTGAAGGGACGCCCTCTAGACATAGCAGGAGCAAGTGGCCAGGTGGGCAGCGACTCCTGGAGCCTCAGTGTTCTCTGAAACGGGACGGGGTAGGATGTAGGGCACGGTGGAGGGGTGGGGAAGAAGGCTGGTCCCTGGGCCCCTGGCATCCCCTCCCTCCCACCTCCTCACCTCCTCCTTCCAGAGACCTTTACCCAGGTGCCAGGGGGGGCCGGAATGCAGCCCTTCCAGTTTCTGGGGCACGCGGAGCCACAAACTAGTCTGGAGGGACCTCTGTCACAGAGCAGGAGGAGCTACTTCAAAGCTGCCCATTGCCCTCTGCCCGTGTGCGGAAGCCTGAGGGGTGGGCACCGGCTGACATCAATCTTACAGCAGAGAAAAGTGCGGCTCAGAGACCAGACTGGCTCACTGTGGGACCCCCAGAGGGGTCATGGCAGCCTCGGGGCCCCTCGGGCTCCCCCTTTGTCCAAGGGCAGAATTTGGACCGGGTTACCTTTTTTTTTTTGGTGGCGGAGACAGAGAGAGAGTCAGAGAGAGGGACAGACAAACAGGAAGGGAAGGAGACTGGAAACATCAATTCTTCATTGTGTTTCCTTAGTTGTCCATTGATTGATTTCTCATATGTGCCTTGACTGGGGGGCTACAGCAGACCGAGTGACCCCTTGCTCAAGCCAGCGACCTGGGCTCAAGCTGGTGAGTCTTGCTCAAACCAGATGAGCCTGCACTCATGCAGGCGACCTCGGGATTTCGAACCTTGGTCCTTGGTATCCCAGCTCTATCCACTGCGCCACAGGCTGGTCAGCCTGGACCAGCTCACTCTTTCAGCTCCAATGCCCTGGAGGTAGGCCCGAGGCAGGGTGGTCCCTGCCCAGCCCCCCCCCCCCAACACCGGCCGTTCCACAGGGTGCTTACCTTCAGGCCATGGGGATCCCTCGCCCTGGGAGGTGGGGGGCTGGCCCAGAGCTGCCACCATCCCCAGGGACAGGCAGCCTTAGTGCATCGGCTAATGAAGGGAGAGGCTGCAGCTGGGGGCGGGGAAGGAGGGACCCAGCCCCTTTGTGGGTGTGTCCAGGGCAGACAGGGGAACCCACTCCCCCAGGCCCAGGAAGCTAAGTGGCCCCACCGGCAGACCAGCAATTTCTGCTCCTCCAAGAGAGACTTCCTGCATGAGAGGCTAAAGAAGTGAGGTGGGTTCTGAATTCAAGTTGGTAAGGGACTTCTGACATCCCCTGTGTGCCATGCAGTGCCAAGCACAGGTGGGGGGGAGGGGAGGAGCAACACACCCCAGGCCTACCAGAGGCCAGGTTCCCAGCAGCCCTTCTGAGCAGACCCAGGTGATGGTGCTTAGGAGAGAAGGCACCAGCCCTCCAATGGGAGGGTTAAAAGAGGCCCCAGAACCACAGAAACGATCCTTGCTGAAGGAAATTACCCTTTAAGGACCAAGACGTTCTCTGTGTTGCTACTTTTAAGAGCACACATGTTTGCAACAGTCTTTATGCCCTGACAGAAGATCCGTGAGCAAGTCCAGGTTCATCTGCTTAAGAGCCTTCAAGAGCTGTTAAGACGGGGTTATGTACACAGTCAGAGCACCTCTTACTCTTTCAGCCGAAAACTGGAAATAACCCAACTGCCCATCAGAGGGTGGGTGGACACTGTGGCGGCAGCACACTGCCTCCTCCACAGTGATGAGAGGGGACGGGACCCCTGGAAATGACACGGATGAATCTCATGGCCGTGCCAAGTGCGAGAAGCCAGACGAAAGAGCACTCTCTCCGTGGTCCTCCTTCCCTGAAAACCTAGGAAGGACAAACCCACCCTAAGGTCAGAAAGATCAGCAGTGGTTTCCTGGAGACTGGGTGGGGGGTGATAGGTTGGGCTCAAAAGAACCTTCTATGTGAATGGAATGTTCTGTGTTTTGATGGGGGGCAGGGGTCTGGGTTATACAACTGTCAACACTCAACAACCGATATGCACTTAAAACGCACTCACATTACTAAAGATTACATTCTTTGTAAAGCTGATTTGAGAACACAAATGAACTGGGGGCAGGGGAAAGAGCCACGAACAAAAGTGTGATTTCATTTAGACCAGGTTCAAGAGCAGGAGACTCTAACCCATAAAGACAGAGTGGTGGGGCTCAGGGGGGGGGGGTGGGTATGACTGCAGAGGGACATTCGGACTTTCTAGGGTGATCAGAAGCTTCTGGTTTGGGGAGGCTTGTTTGTTTGTTTCAGAGAAACACTGACTTGTTCCACTTATTTATGCATTCATCGACTAATTCTTGTATGTGCCCTGACAGGGATGGAACCTGCAACCTTGGCGTATCCAGACGACACTCTAACCAACTGAGCCACCCAGCCCGGGTCTGAAGCTTCTGGTTCTTGACCTGGGCAGGAATCACAGGGGTGCACACAGCAGTCTACTGGTCGAGCCGCACATTTTAAGATGTGTGACATCTTCATCTCTAAAATGTGCTCACGAGCCCTGTGCAACATGATCGGTAAGAGTCGCCCTTGACTAGGTGTCCCTTAATGACAGAAAATGCTTACAATACCACGCAAAGGGATCACACAACTGTATGCACACAATGGGCAAAAAATGCAAAGCAGGCCTCTGGGGTAAAGGAAGCCTGACTCCAGCAGGGGAGGCTCTCAGGAAATAGCTCTGTTTCCTCTACTGTGTTACTCTAGCTGCATTTCAGGGATAATAAATAGGAATTCCAATCTCTTCTTTAAAAAAAAACACAACAAAACACTTTACTATCTTAATAGTGAAAATCCGGAAATAACCCCAAAGTTCAACCACAAAGGATCAATTTTAAGATACATGTCGTGGCCCTTCCATTCAGCAGGGTAGGGTGAGTGGGATCCAGCCCTCTCCGAAAAGTCCAAAGAAAGAGCTGAAACTTGTCATTGTGGTGTTTTGTTTTGTTTGAGTATGGTTTTCCAGGGGAATTTTCCATTTCTGCTTTACTTTTGTGTTAAATGTCGTGTTATTACTTATTTACAAAAAAGCCCTAGTTACTGCTGCAGCCGGAAAAGACCAGACACCGGGGGGGGGGGGGGGGGGGGGGGATACAAGTCTAGCCCGCTGGAGCCGCCACCCCACAGACCCTCGCTGTCCTGCGTGTCTGTCCGCCTGACTTCATGGCGTCACGGGATGAGAGGGAGCCCCGAGGCGGTGACTCAGGACACCGAGTGGCAGGGAAGGCGATGGATCAGAGCACAAGGTGGAGCTCATGGCCTTCCTCCGGAGGGAGACACGAGTTCGCTGTGTGACCTTGACGAGTTGCTTCGCCTCTCTGGGCTTGAGTTTCCTGCGGCCGTAGAAGCTGAGCCCCAGGGTCGGGCGCGGTCTGTGCCCTCCGGCTGGTACCCGGCTCGGACCCCAACATGGACACTGAGGAGTCGGCAGGGGCTCTGCCTCCAGGACCCGCGCGAATATCTAGCCATTTCCCTCGGATGCACTTCCGATCCTCAGGGTCGACCCTGGGGCCTTCAGGGACGCACGAGGCTTGGCCGCGCCCCTGGAAAGCCCGGCCGCCCCACCCCAGCGCTGCACCCCGCACCCCGCACCCGAGCCTGCGCCCCGGGGAAAGGCCGGCCGCCCCGCCCCAGCGCTGCACCCCGCACCCCGCACCCGAGCCTGCGCCCCGGGAAAGCCCGGCCGCCCCGCCCTGCGCGCCGCGCCCCGCACCCGAGCCTGCGCCCCGGGAAAGCCCGGCCGCCCCGCCGCGCCCCAGCGCTGCGCTCTGCACCCCATACCCGAGCCCGCGCCCCGGGAAAGCCCGGCCGCCCCGCCGCGCCCCGCACCGGGTACCGGAGCCTGCGCAAGGGAAAGCCCGGCTGCGCTCCGCATCCCAGCATCTGCACCCTTCGCGGCCGCCCATTGGCCGGCACCGACTCTGCAGGGCCGCCCCGCAGCCAATCGTGGAAGGGGGGCGGAGCTACAGGATCGGCCGGATGCTCCAAACCGCTGTGGCCAGACGCTGCCCTGGCCCCTCGGTGGCGCAGGTGACAGCCGCGGCCGGCCATGCAGGAACCGCTCCTGGGAGCGGAGGGCCCGGATTATGACACCTTCTCTGAGAGGCCTTCTCCGTCGCCTGAGGAGAGGACGCAAGTCGGGTGAGAGTTGCTGGGCATGGGGGCTGGTATCCGCCGTGGTCCTCCTCTGATCATCCAGGAGTGACCAGCAAAGGGCTCTCTGGTCCCCGCCCCCGTCCCAGAGAGGTTAGTCCTATTTAAGGAGTTTGGTTATGTGTCACCCGCTCCCCACCTTACAGTACCGGGCCCATCCCCCAACTGGCATAGACAGAGAGACTGGGGCCCAGAGAGGGCTAAGGGCTTGCCTTAGGTCACACAGCAAGCTTGGGGTGGCAAAGCTGAGAGCAGAAACCAACCATCCCCTCTGGAGAAAAGCCTCCTGCACCTGCGTCTCAGCTACAGCCATGGGCTGTGGGGACTATACGACTCTGGGTTTTCCAAGGGAGCTGGCACTTGGAACCTAACTGGCCCTCGACCCAGCCCTCCCCAACCCTGCCCTCTGAGTGGATGGCCACTGTACTCGGGACAGGCAGCAGATTGGAGAGGAGGGGCTCAAAGACCCCCTCAATCTCTCTGCCCCGTCCCACCCCCACTGCCACCAGAACCCTACAGAACAAGAGGGTGTTCCTGGCTACCTTTGCTGCCGTGCTGGGCAACTTCAGCTTCGGCTATGCCCTGGTCTACACGTCCCCCGTCATCCCGGCCCTGGAGCACTCCTTGGATCCAAACCTGAGTCTGACCAAAACGCAGGCATCCTGGTTCGGGGTAAGGGCCATACTCTGAACTGGGAGGGGCAGGATGGGGCAGGGGCACAGGGACACACGGAGCTCTGTCCCCGCTAGGGACCCACTAAAGCTCAGCCTCACCCTTCCCTGGAGGGCTCACACCCTCCAGGCTGGGGGTGGAGGAGGGGAGTGAGGCCCATGATCTCTGAAATAAAAGGAGGAAGTGAAAGCCGCTGGAGACATGTGGCAAGGAGCCTGCGTCCCTTGAAGTCTGCACCTGGTGGGGCCGAGGGTTCCCCAGGCCCACCCCCACATCCATAACTAGGCCGTCACAGCCGAGCTGACACCTCCCTGCATGACGGGGGTCCGGGATATCAGGGGCCTATGGAAGGAGGCCCTGGCCGGAGGGCAGATTGGGGGCAGGTGGAGAGGAAGAACAAGGCCTCGTGTGTCCCAGGGTTCTAGAACTACGATCTTAGTGGTGTCAAATTCCCAGTTCCAGCGTATCACCTAATAGCAATGCACACTGGGTGCTGAGCACTAATTATGTGCCAGGTGCATGCTGGGCACTTTACCTGGGAGCTGGTTGACTCCAGGGCCGACCCTCTGAGGTGGCTGCTGCTGCTCTCCCTGTAAAACCACTGAAGAAACTGAGGCTTGGACAGACTAAGCGGTGTGCCCAAATCACAGACTGGATCCTACTCATCATACTGTACAGGGAATCCAGGAACCCCAAGTCTCAAAACCCCCGGGGGACTTCAAATCACAGAATCCTCCTGTCTGCTCTATTATAATATTAGACATTTAAACGGAACCGCGGTGGCACGTGGCCTCACTTCCACCCCAGGGCAGGACTCCCTGTTGCGGCGTCCCTAACAAGTACTTGTCCACGTGCCGCTGCACAGCTCCGGCGGCGGGAGGCTCACTACCCTTCGGGGCCCGCGTCCCGCAGCCCGGGCCCCCAGAGCCAGCCGTCTCCAGGCTCTGACGGAGGGTGTGGGATGTGGGTTGCCCAGACGTGTCTGCCTCGCCCCCTCCTCTACAGTCGGTGTTCACCTTGGGTGCTGCGGCTGGGGGCCTCAGTGCCATGGTCCTCAACGACCTCCTGGGCCGGAAGCTGAGCATCATGTTCTCGGCTGTACCCTCCGTGGCCGGCTATGCGCTCATGGCAGGTGCCCGCGGCCTCTGGATGCTGCTGCTAGGGAGGACGCTGACCGGCTTCGCTGGAGGGCTCACAGCGGCCTGCATCCCGGTAAGGCCAGGGCTGTCCACCCCGGGTCCCTCCCAGCCTCAGGAGCATGCTGACCGCTGGGAGTTCAGGGCTCCTGGCCTCCCAGGTCCATTGGTCAGTGAGGATATGTTTGCAGGGGACCCTCAGTTCACCCAATCAGGGCAGCTGATTTCAGGGCAATCTGTTCCCGTGTCCCCAGCTGCCCCCCCACTCTGGGCTCCATGCACTTCCTATTCCATTTTCTGAGGTCAGACACGTTTCTCAATTGCAGAAAATCCACATTGAGCAATGGAGGAAAGGGAAGTCCCTGCCTTGCCCCCTCCCTGCACCTATGTCTTACCCACCACACCCCACACCCAGACTGGGACTGGGGCGAGCCCAGCACGGGTGAGGACTGCTGTCGGGAGCAGAGACAAAAGTTTGGGTGCTCTTGTGCTCCCCAATTCCAGCCTCCTCTGCCCATTTCAGGAGTGAGTGCTTCTGCCCACTTGACAGGAAAACTGAGGCCCTAAGGAGGTGATGAGGAGAGTCGTGATCAGGACAAGAAACCCACCAGAAGCCCCACATCCCTCTTCCCGAGGACCGCCAGGGCCACCTCCGCCATCTTGGCCAGGCCCTGCCTTCCCACCAAGGCCGGGGTTGGGGCGATGTGTCTTGCAGGTGTACGTGTCTGAGATTGCTCCCCCTGGCGTTCGTGGGGCTCTGGGGGCCACACCCCAGCTCATGGCCGTGTTCGGGTCACTGTCCCTCTACGCCCTTGGTAAGACAAGTGCTAAGCAGCTCCTGTGGGCAGGCTAGGGGGTGGCAGGGGGTGAGCAGATGGTGGAAGGGGAAGGAATGTGTCCCAAAATGAGCCCCGGGCTGGGAGGCATGACACCTGGCTTCCTGGCTGTGCATGGGCCACCATGGAACCGTGTCCCTCCAGGCAATTTCCTGCTCCTCTCTGGTCACCAGGCCCCACTCTACCTGGGCAGGGAGGACTTCTCCTGGGCCAGGAGTCTGCAAACTGTCTTTGACTGCAGAATGCTTCCATCAGCTAGTCTTAGGTCAGAAGCCCACATAGAAAAAGGGATCAGAGCGCAGTAGGTCGAGGTGGGGTGGGGGTTTGTTGGTGGAGGCCTGGGGTCCCGCTGGCTCAGGCTGTCACCCCTGCTGTGGCCCTTGAGACCCTCCAAGGACCTGGCCCTGTGCCAGTGGCCAGTCAGTCTGTGTGGCGCCTCCCATAGGAGGAACTGGGACTAGCCCTAGAGGGCAGGTAAGGTTGCTCAGAGGCCCGGTGGGGGGGCTGTGTCCAGCCTAGGCCCCAGCTCCTCACTTCCCCCTCGTCCCCAGGCCTCCTGCTGCCGTGGCGCTGGCTGGCAGTGGCCGGGGAGGGGCCCGTGGTCGTCATGATCCTGCTGCTCACCTTCATGCCCAACTCGCCGCGCTTCCTGCTCTCGCGGGGCAGGGACGCAGAGGCCCTGCGGGCACTGGCCTGGCTGCGCGGGGCCGATGCCGACATCCGCTGGGAGTTCCAGCAGATCCAGGACAACGTCCAGAGACAGGTGCGGGAGGGTGGGCGCCCCGCCCCCACACACACGCCTCGGGGGCCCACAGCTGCGTACAGCCCGGCCAGTCTCCAGGCCTTTCTGAGCTTCACCTGCTTTTCCTGGAAAGCTGGGAAACCAGTGTTCCCACCTCCAGGTGCCACAGCACCTGACCCAGAGGGGGTGCCCTGGGGACCCAGAGATCCTGACGAGCTGCCGTCTGCCGTGGCCTGCCCCTGATCCGGGAGCCTGGGGTTCGGGCGGGGGGCTCCCGGCCTGTCCCCCCATCTGACTTGTTTCCTGGAGGAAGGAAGGAGTCTCTGCCCAGCTCCGTGCACTCCAGGGCAGGGTGGCATTGGCTGGAGGGACTGGCCTTGTGTCTCCAGAGCAGCCGCGTGTCGTGGGCCGAGGCCCGGGACCCGCAGATGTGCCGCCCCATCGCCATCGCCGTGCTGATGCGCTTCCTGCAGCAGCTGACGGGCATCACGCCCATCCTCGTCTACCTGCAGCCCATCTTCAACAGCACCGCGGTCCTGCTGGTGAGCGCCTGGCCCCACACCCTGGCTCTCAGTCCCTGCGCCCCTCGGACACCGTCCCTCGCCTCGCACCTGCCCCGTGCCACGTATCGGGCTGCGGTGTGCGGGTGGAGACCGCCAGGCACTCGGAACTGTTTCTGTGCCGTGCACCTGTTCTCAGTGATGTTTGCGAGGAAAGCTGACATGGTTTCAAATAGTGTGCAGGGTTGCAAAGAGAACAGCTTCATAGAAATGCAGACTCCTGGGGGGCTATGGACCCCAGGTTCAGAGCGTCGGCCTCCTGCCGAAGTCGCTTCTCCTCCAAACCTCAGCTTGCTCCTCTAGGTGGAGATAATAGATGTGTGGCCTCGCTGCCCGTCCCGGATTCAGAGGGAGGTGAGGTTTGAGGATTAGTGACAGCAAGCTCCACCAGTCATGGTCACACCTAGGTTCTCAGCTCAGGGGCAGGCCTGGCAGTTGTGCCCCTACCCAAGAGGCCTTGCAGGCCAGGGCGGGTGACCAGAGAAAGTGCTTGGTACATAGTAGGTGCTCAGTGGCTCAATACTCCAAGGAGCTGTGGCTGTGGCTTGGGGCCTGAGCACTCTGCAGTGCCTTGCGGGGGGGGGGGGGGAGGGGGGAGGAGGTAGTGCGGGAACGGCGGGCCAGGTCCCTCCGCTCCAGTGTCTTCTTCCTCCCTGTAGCCCCCCGAGGATGACGCCGCCATTGTGGGAGCCGTGAGGCTCCTGTCGGTGCTGATTGCAGCCCTCACCATGGACCTGGCTGGCCGCAAGGTTCTGCTCTTTGTCTCAGGTGAGTTCCGCCATCCCCTCCGGCAGCTGCCACGTGTTGTGCCAGTCAGGGTGGGTGCCCGGTGGCTGGGAGCTCCAGAGGGCTTGGGTCAGACCAGCCCCGGTGGCCCCTGCCTCTCCAGCACCTGCACGGGGCCTGGCATGCAACCAGCTGGGCTCCGGAGAGGAACAAGCGACTGATACACTGTGGCGTGTGTGACAGAAGCCCAGACACAGCTGGAGTGGGGGCCTGCCGCTCCATGGAAGTGACCAGCCACAGACGGGTGTGATGGCAGCCTGGATGAGAACCGGGGTTGCATGGGATTACAGGACACTGAGGGGCTCTGTGGAGGGAACTTCTGAGGAGCAGCTGGCTCAAAGGGTCCTTGCCCCTGGAGGGCCACCTGTCTGTCCACAGCTGCCATCATGTTTGCTGCCAACCTGACTTTGGGGCTGTATGTCCAATTTGGCCCCAAGCCTCTGACCCCAAACAGCACCGTGAGCCTGGAGAGCGCGCCCATGGGGGGCATGGAGCAGCCCCTGGCCACACCCACCAGCTACCTCACCCTGGTGCCCCTGCTGGCCACCATGCTCTTCATCATGGGTAGGTGTCGCAGTGACTCCACAGGCACAGGGAGTCTGGGAGGGCGGCTGGCCAGGGGGGCGGGGCTGTCATGTAGGCGAGGCGTGGGGGACATGGCTGTGTCACGGATGGTCACTGCTATCCTGGTGGTCTGGGATGGTTGGGGAGGTGTCTCTCAGCAGCTTAGGGGAGGCAGAGAGCCCCTCCCCAGCCCCCACTGGGCCTGAGCTGCCCCTGCCTCCTCTGGACAGGTTACGCCATGGGCTGGGGGCCCATCACCTGGCTCCTCATGTCTGAGATCTTGCCCCTGCGGGCCCGGGGCGTGGCCTCAGGGCTCTGCGTGCTGGTCAGCTGGCTCACCGCCTTCGCCCTCACCAAGTCCTTCCTGCTGGTGGTGGTGAGTGCCGGGGCCGTGCGGAGGGCTGCTCCCCCATGTCCTCCGAGAGCAGTGCACGCCCCATACACTGAGGTCACGACAGGCTCCGTCATTACCACAAACAGGAGCTGGGGGACTGTTCTGAGAAATCAGCTGACCTCCCAGGCCAGGAAGCCACAGCCACTCAGTCACTGTCTCTGGGCCTTCTGTCTGGGTGGGCAGTCTGGGTCTCAGCAGAGTGCCCTAGAGGCCAACCCACACCTGACGTCCTACACACCACACACACAGCTCCCACGGGGCTCAGCCCACCTCTGGGTTCCAAGCCCAGCGGGCCCTCAGAGTCCTAGCTCCCAGGAGGAGAATCTGATGGGACAGCTCTGGTACTGCCTCCCCAGGCCAGGTGGGACCGCTGGGAGGCCCTGTGTGCCCAGCCCCAGCAGCACAGATGGGCGTGGGGCGGGAGGGAGGAGAGCAGGAGCAGGCTCCCAGGCGTGGCGGCAGGCTCCCTGCAGGAGCTCAGAAGGGCTGACAGGGAGACGGGCCCAGGGGCGCGGCGAGAGGGGCGCCGACCTGGAGGCTGAGGCCAGAGGGCCAGGCTGGGGCAGGTTCTGAGTGGAGTGCTCCGGGCAGAAAGGAGACCCTAGGCCTGTGGCTGAGGACGGCTGGGGACAGGCCTCCGGGGTCTGGAGGCCACCTGAGGCCCCTCCGTCACCGGCTGGCAGCAGTGGGAGCCCCAGGTCTCTGAGGAGGAAAGAGCAAGTGGAGCCCCCCTTAATGCTAGCAGGGCCCAGAAGTTCGTGAGGGGCAGGAGGACCCCGGGTCCCCGTGTGACTGCATACCCCCTCTCCACCCCCAGAAAGCCTGCGGCCTCCAGGTGCCTTTCTTCTTCTTTGCCGCCATCTGCTTGGTGAACCTGGTGTTCACCGGCTGCTGCGTGCCCGAGACCAAGGGCCGGTCATTGGAGCAGATTGAGTCCTTCTTCCACACCGGGAGGAGGTCCTTCCTGCAGTAGGTTGGGGTCCCCGCCTGGGAGGGCCAAGCCACTGGCGGCCACTGACCTGCATGGCAAGTCCAGGAGGGAGCAACATGCCATCAGCCAGACACAGGATGGGCCAGGGCGTGACGGGCCCCAGAGCGCGTCCTGGCACTGGACAGCCAGCAGCCCCACCCAGCCTGGGCCCCGGTGCAGGCAGCCCGTGGTGTCGCACATTCATTGGCCAAAACCAGCTGGCAGAGGAAGCAGCGTGTGCTGCAGGAGAGCACGCGGCCCCAGGTCTGAGGACAGGGCCTTCCTGCGAAACCCCACGCGTGGAGGACGCCTCCCCTAGAGGGTGGCGGGCTCGGGCAGCGCAGCGGCTCCCAGAGCAACGGCACCACCGTCCTGTCCTCACGTGGCCACCATCGGGCATCTTGGCTGTGGGAGGGCGGAAATCCCCACCTGAGGGCTTGCAGACGCCACGGGCAGTGCTCCGGACTCCCACAGGCCAGGGCACAGGACCCACAAACACTAACTTCCGCACCAGCCCGATGTCTGGGAACACGGCTCTCGAGTGCTGCCTGAAAACTGTGAGCCCCTATTTATAAAATAAAACACTGGGCTGTGACCCTGCAGAGGAAGTTGTTCTGGTGGGGTGCCCCCCAAGAGCCAGGCTAGACCCCACATTTTCAGTCTTGGTTGCCAGGGCGTGCTGTCCCAGATGGGGACCCTGATTGCCACCCACCTTGTCCACAGTGAGGACAGGAGCACGGTGGCCCGACTGGGGTGTCAGCCCTGCCCAGCAGGCTCCTGCTCTTCCAGCCGAGGGACCTCAGGTGAGCTGCTAGAGCACGGCCTTCCCAGTGAAAGGGCAGCTAACCCCAGGGCCAGGGCCCCGCCCAGCCGGTATGGGGTTGGCATCGCCACCACTCACTCAAGGCAGAGCTGGGGAGCAAGCGTACAAACCACCACCAGCCTTTATTGCTCAGAAGTCAAGGTGACCACACAGTAAACAAGGACCAGGAGAAGACAGAGTCCGGACACGTGGAGGTGGGAGTGTGTCCTGGTGGCTCGGCCCCCTCAGCCACCTGGACAGATGTTCCTTTCAAGGCAGGACTCCCCCTGGGAGACAGGGCCCCTGCTCCGGGACTGCTGAGACTCACTGGGAATCTGGGCAAGTGACCTGCGCTCTGGCCTGTGACGGAGGTTTGGAGTGCCCTGCCCTCCCTGCGTCCGACTCTACAGCCTGCCCAACATTCACCCAGTTTCCTCCCAGGGTACAGGCGCAACCTTCCCAGACACAGCCAGCCCCTCCACCCCCAGCAAGGGAACCCCCTTAGCAAGCTGCCTGTGACGAGCAGGAGGGCTGGCAGGAAGGCGGGCAGGAGGAGGGGCCTGAGCCCCTTCCTGGGTAAGAATGAGCTGAGAGGGGCAGCAGGGCCCACTCCTCCGGGGAGGTAGACAGGTCTTGTTCACGGCACACGTGGGAAAAGACACACCCACACAAACGCACGGGCGCACACACCACCGACCTGGAGAGGCCTGGAGCCCACAGCCCTTTGAAGCCAACCACTGGCCTGAGGAAGGTGGCCCCAGAGGAGCCCTGAAGGCACGTGTCCCGGCACACTGGCCACACTGCAGGGCCCTGGGCTCGGCCTGCCACTCTCCCCAGACCAGGAGCTCAGAGCAGGCCCAGCCCGGGGCCGGGGATGAGAAGCAGGAGTGGGCCCCAGATGGAACCTATTCCACACCAGCCAGTCCTTCTGCCCGGTGCTGCCGGGCTCAGCCAGGCCCCGCCAGACACACCTGACAGCCCAGGGCCAGCCTGGCCAGCAGAGCAGCCAGCGGGCTGGGGCGGAAGGAGCACAGACTGGCAGGAGCCTGAAGACGAGGGCACAGGTTCTGGGAGGGCCGCTCCCTGGCCCCCACCACAGCCTTGCTCCTCGGTGGTCTGCCGTCGGGCCATGGGAACAGCCCTCAGCCCTCTGCCCAGCTCTCAGAAGGCCGGGGGCGGGCCAGCAGCAGTGCTCAAAGGGAGTGGAGCCCAGCCCTTCCTAACAGGGCTCAGGCCGCTGCTGCCAGGGCAGGACCACCCCACACCCTTAGCACCGGGCGGGAGGGACAGAGAGCCGGGGGCCCAGGGCCGCCCAGGGGAAGTGTTCTAAGGCGGTCTGCCCAAGGCTCCAGCTGTCCAGCTGCTGCCATGGCTGCCGTCCCAGGTGTTCTAAGACCAGCGGGGAGCTCTGGGGGCCCCTGCAGAGGACAGAGTGGCTGGGGGCCACAGGCAGTAGCAGACAGCCCTCAGGACACTGCTCTGCCTGATGACAGGCAGACAGGTGGGCCCAGGTGGACCCACCTGCACGAGGCTCTGTGGCCTGGGGAGCTGAGGAGAATCACTCCGGCCGACGCCCAGGCCTTCCACCTGGAGAGGACCACTGCTGCCAGGGGAAGCTCCTCCCAGGATCTCAGCGGGTCCCTGTGGTTCTGCAGGCTGGGAAAATCTGAAATCCACCTGCGACCTGTCCCCGGCCACGCCAGGCTGCGTGGGGCCAGGAGGGCTGCTGCCTGCTGGCTCTGTTGCAGGTCGTGTGGCCGGGTCCCCCGCAGCTGCCCTGCCCAGCTCCCTGCTGCTGGTCCGGGCGTCAGAGCCCTCGCTGCTGCACCTCTGCACCAGCACAGAGCAGGAGACACCAGGCCGGGGACAGGGGCAGACAGGCGGGCTCCCAGCGTGGAGGCAGGCGCAGAAAAGCTGATGGGAGCCGGGCCAGGGCCCCTCTTCCAGGCTGTCCCCCAAGGTCAACACTGCAGGCCTCGCCCCTCTGAACTCGCACACGGGACCCAAGGGGCAGGAGGGTGGGCAGCCACCCAGACCCACTTCACAGCTCCCCCTCCAGGGTCTCGGCAAGCTTCTCCTCGTCCGCCTGCTGCTTCTGCTGCTGGATCCTGGCATAGGAGATTGCGTCACCCCTGCAGAGAAAGCGAGGCCGAGTCACAGCGGGGACAGACCCCAGGCACACGGCCCTGCCGGCCACCACCTGACTCCTGGCCAGGGGCTCTGCTGTGGCCCGCAGGCAGAGCCCACTGGGCCTCTGGTCTCCCCAGAGAGCCTACTGCTAGGCTAGCAAGGACATGTCATCTCTCACAGTGGCACAGGCTGCCCGGGCTGCCGGGCTGCGAGAGGGCAGTGACTGGCAGCAATGCCAGGTCAGGATGGGGAAGGGCTCTCGTGAGCCGCGGATGCTGTCCCTGCTCTGGGCTGACGGGGCAAGACTGAGCCACCAGGAGATCTCGAGAATTCTGTTCACGTTCCCTACAGCTGAACACCTTTAAGATACTGACGAGTCACTGACACCCTCTGGGCCCCCGTTTCCACAAACGGGTACCAGGGGCCACTCTCCACCCATCCTCCCTGACCCGGGAGGCAGGGAGTCCAGATCCCCCCTGCGGGCAGGGGCTGGCAGACGCACTTTTTGCCCAGAGCGGAGAGTCCGTACAGCACTCCGGTGGCAAAGGCGATGGCGTTGCCCAGCAGGGTGGTCAGCGTCAGTGTGATGACGATGGGAATGACGGCCATCCTGGGGGAGCAGCAGAAGTCAGGGGCACGCCCACCTGCAGCCCCCGCACCGGCTCACCCCGGTCCCCTTCCCAAGCTGCCGGGACGGGAAGGGTCCCCAAAACTCAGCCGGGATCCTAAGTCCTCTAGCACCCGTGAACTTGTCTGCCGGATTCTGTGCATTTTCTGGTGAGGGGACCCAAAGCTTCCATCAGATTTTTTTTTTTTTTTAGAGACAGAGAGAGAGTCAGAGTGAGGGATAGACAGGGACAGACAGACAGGAACGGAGAGATGAGAAGCATCAATCATTAGTTTTTCGTTGTGCATTGCGACACCTTAGTTGTTCACTGATTGCTTTCTCATATGTGCCTTGACCGTGGGCCTTCAGCAGACCGAGTAACCCCTTGCTGGAGCCAGCGACCTTGGGTCCAAGCTGGTGAATTTTTGCTCAAACCAGATGAGCCCACACTCAAGCTGGCGACCTTGGGGTCTCGAACCTGGGTCTTCCGCATCCCAGTCTGACGCTCTATCCATTGCGCCACCGCCTGGTCAGGCCCATCAGATTTTTGTAAGAGTCTGTGACCCTAGTGCAGTGGTAGTCAACCTGGTTCCTACCGCCCACTAGTGGGCATTCCAGCTTTCATGGTGGGCGGTAGCGGAGCAACCAAAGTATAAGTAAAAAGATAGATTTAACTATAGTAAGTTGTTTTATAAAGATTATTCTGCCAAACATAGCGAAAATCCGACACAAAGTACTTGGTAAGTAATTATTATTATATGCTTTAACTTGCTGTAACTCTGCTTTATAAATTTTATAAAGTAAAGTTACTTCCCTACTTTATAAATCGCCATTACTGTGGAGCTGGACCAGGCTATAGCGCAGTGGATAGAGCGTCGAACTGGGATGCGAAAGACCCAGGTTCGAGACCCTAAGGTTGCCAGCTTGAGCGCGGGCTTATCTGGTTTGAGCAAAAGCTCACCAGCTTGGACCCAAGGTCACTGGCTTGAGCAAGGAGTTACTCGTTCTGCTGAAGGCCCACAGTCAAGGCACATATGAGAAAGCAATCAATTAACAACTAAGGTGTCGCAACGAAAAACTAATAATTGATGCTTCTCATCTCTCTCTGTTCCCGTCTGTCTGTCCCTATCTATCCCTCTCTCTCTCTCTCTGTCTCTGTAAAAAAAATAAAAAAATGAATCACCATTACTGTGGAACCGGTGGGCGGTTAGAAAATTTTACTAAGAGAGATATAAAAGTGGGCAGTAGGGGCCCTGGCTGGTTGGCTCAGCAGTAGAGCATCGGCCTGGCGTGCGGGGGACCCGGGTTCGATTCCCGGCCAGGGCACATAGGAGAAGCGCCCATTTGCTTCTCCACCCCCCCCCCTTCCTCTCTGTCTCTCTCTTCCCCTCCCGCAGCCAAGGCTCCATTGGAGTAAAGATGGCCCGGGCGCTGGGGATGGCTCCTTGGCCTCTGCCCCAGGCGCTAGAGTGGCTCTGGTCGCAGCAAAGCAATGCCCCGGAGGGGCAGAGCGTCGCCCCCTGGTGGGCGTGCCGGGTGGATCCCGGTCAGGCGCATGCGGGAGTCTGTCTGACTGTCTCTCCCCATTTCCAGCTTCAGAAAAAAATAAAAAATAAAATAAAAAAATAAAAATAAAAAGTGGGCGGTAGGTATAAAAAGGTTGACTACCCCTGCCCCAGAGGGTTAAACAGCACTGAGACGATCGCACCCCCTCGCTGTTTATGAAAACAAAGCTGACCAGAAAACCTCAGGTTGGCTCAGTCCCTCCCAAGCTGTGTGACTGTGGGCAAGTTACTGAACTTCTCTGACGCTGTCTCTGTCCCAGGGGTGGGGATCAAAGCTCAGAGGTTTCGAGACTGAGCAAGGTGAAGTCATGCTGAGTAATTAACATTGTGCCTGGAACAGCGCAAGCACAAATTACGTGCTGGCTCCTGTTAGCACAGCAGAACTAGCCATCGCTCAAGGCGGTCCCAATGACACTATGTAAGACAGCGAGCCTCTCATCTCTCCACAAGGGTCCCGGTGGGAGCAGCTAACTGGCTCCATCCTCTATCTCAGGGGCCGTGAACCTATGGCTCGCAAGCCAGGTATGGCTCTTTTGATGGCTGCATCTAGCTCGCACAATATTTAATTAAAAAAATAATAATGTGGGCCCTGGCCGGTTGGCTCAGTGGTAGAGCCTCGGCCTGGCGTGCGGGAACCCCGGGTTCAATTCCTGGCCAGGGCACACAGGAGAGGCGCCCATCTGCTTCTCCACCCCTCCCCCTCTCCTTTCTCTCTGTCTCTCTCTTCCCCTCTTGCAGCTGAGGCTCCACTGGAGCAAAGTTGGCCCGGGCACTGAGGATGGCTCTATGGCCTCTGCTTCAGGCGCTAGAATGGCTCTGGTTGCAACAGAGCGACGCCCCAGATGGGCAGAGCATCGCCCCCTGGTGGGCGTGCCGGGTGGATCCCGGTCAGGCGCATGCGGGAGTCTGTCTGACTGCCTCCCCGTTTCCAACTTCAGAAAAATACAAAAAAAATAAAATAAAAAAAAATAATAGTAATAATGTGAAAAATAAAGAACATTCTCATGCACTACAATCCATTCATTTCCTACCGCTCATGTTCATGGTTGCAGGTGGCTGGAGCCAATCACAGCTGTCTTCTGGGACAACACCAAATTTTTATTGGATAATGCATAACGTACACAGGTCATTGTATGACTTTCACGGAATTACATTTTAAAATATGTGGCGTTCATGGCTCTCAGCCAAAAAGGTTCCCGACCCCTGATCTATCTGGTCCTAGCTACAGCCTGACGCCACCTGGTGGCAGGTGCCCTTGGGGCTTAAGAATACATATCCATGGGGCTGACCCTGGGTCCCCGGATTTCCAGACCAATGGCAGCAATGAGATTAATCAGGCCACTTCCTGGATGCTGCTCCACCTGCGCCTCCCCCACCCTGGGCATCCTCCGCGCCGATACAGAGATCAGACAGCAGCCGGCAGCCCTCTGGCTGCCACGAGGGGGGGGGGGGAGGAGAGTGGGACCTGACCCACCGGACTCTACCAGGATTTCCAATCCGGCTGGACATGTGGTCACGAGGTCCTGCTGTCCAGTTGACCCTTGCACAGCATGGGTTTGAACCACACCGTCTGCATGTACACGGACCTTTTCAAATAACTGTGCAGCACTGGAATGTACTTACATTTCATTATCTTACGATTTTACTGTCCCTTCTCTCTAGTCTACTTTACTGTAAGAATACAGTATATAATGCCCATAACATACAAAATATATGTTAACCATCTGTTTATGTGGACAATAAGGCTTCCTTCCAGTCCACGGTAGGCTATTAGTAGTTCGGTTTTTAGGGAGTCAGAAATGATACATGACTGCATGGCGGGTGGCGTCCCTAACCCCTACATTCTTCAAGGCCAATGTCAGTTATAAAATTCCTAAGTAATAAGAGAATAATAGAAATTCCCAAGAAAAAAGAAAGACCACAAGGGGAAAAGCTGTGAAAATAAAATTAAAGGCAATCAACAGGCTGGAAAATATTAGCAGGAAACCTAACAGAAGGATTAAGATCTCTTCCATACAGAGTCACATAGAATTTACTAAGTGAAGCACTAAGACGCCAACAGGAAAAAAACTGGGTCACTTTCAGAAAAGAAAATGCCATCAATAAAAACATGGAGAAATGTTTTACTCCTTAGCTAAGGCAGAAAGGTGGACATAGTGCCAGCACTGGAGGTGGGCGGGTGGGAGAAGTCAGACCACCTCCTCTTTGCAAAACAATTTAGTCACCCATTGAAATCGTAACAATCTCACCCTTTGACCTAGCAAAGCCACACCTGGACATATGTCCTAAGGGAATCACACCAAGCAGGATATTTTAGCATGGGGACGTCATCACAGCTGACTCAGACCATGGTTTACACACACAGAAAACAATGTATCCAGTTAAATATTTCCATGATTACAAGAAACCTTATGAAGTCTTTGTGGTAATAACGAAAATGTCTGTACCACGGGATAAATGGGGGGGGGGGATATAAATATACTTACAATGGTTATAACTGAGTGAGAAACAGGTTTAACAAAATACCTGAAGACACAGTGAAGAGACACATCAGAACGTTAACAGGTGGAGGGGCTACGGGTAACAATCTCCTTCCTATTTTCCAAATTACTTTTAATGACTACATATTACTGCTGGCAGCCATTAAAAATGCACGAAACAGAAAGAAAGCGCAGGGCAAAGGCGAGGGAGACGCGCCGTGTTCTGTGAGCCTGTGCTTTAGACGCAGAGCAGACAGCTCTACAACAGGACGTGCATCTGGGCTCTGGCCAAACTGCTGGGCCTCCGGGAGGGGAGGAAACCTTTGAAACAAGAGCCTCTTACTTACCTCTGCAGAGAATCTAGATAATATTAACTAGTGCAGCTGCCGCTGCCGCCAGGATCCACTGACAACCTCCCAGGGACCAGGAGCTGCGCAAGGAGCTGCTGTGTATGAAACACACTGGGCAGCTCATCTCCTGACTCAGACGGAGCACTACACTGGGCTCGCTGTCAGAGACGGGACACCAGAAGTGTATCTGGAGGCGGTGTTCTCCGTCTGCCTGGGCTTCTCCCTTCGTGGAAGGACGTCTGGACAGCCCACACCTTGGGAAAGCTGCAGACACGCGCCACACGGACACACAAGCATGTGCTTAACAATCCCGGCCAATGGGCCAGAATCCAGATGCTTCTCATGTTCTCTACGCATGTGTGGCTCGTGTCTGAACCAGTACGACTGAGCGCTGGGTCCCTTCATGTAGCGGCTACCACGATGCGCACAAAGGTATCCCAGCTGAAACCCCCACCGACTGTGACTGAGGGCATCTGCCCCCTCTCCCCCGAGCCAGTGCCACCGCCACCATCCAGGTACCCACTGAGCAGGCAGGTCTGGAAACCAGCTGGGGCGCCCTGCCCGCAGCCCCTCACCCGCAGTAGAAGACAGCCTTCTGCCAGGAGCGCAGCCGGTCCACCTTCGCTGACACTGTGTTGGCGAACTCGATGAACGGGCAACAGAAAGGCACCTCGCAGAGCAGCAGGATGAAGGCGTTAGTGCTAGAGGGCAAGTGAGAGGGCATGCGGCTGGCCAGCAGGGCCTGTGCCGACCCCCCCCCCACTTCCTGCGCCCACCCCCCACCACTTCCTGCACCCACCCCACCACTTCCTGAGCCCATCCCCCACCACTTCCTGCGCCCATCCCCCACCACTTCCTGAGCCCACCCCATCACTTCCTGAGCCCACCCCTCACCACTTCCTGCGTCCACCTCTCACCACTTCCTGCGCCCACCCCTCACCACTTCCTGAGCCCACCCCACCACTTCCTGAGCCCATCCCTCACCACTTCCTGCGCCCAGCCCTCATTTCCTGCGCCCACCCCTCACCACTTCCTGCACCCAGCCCCCACTACTTCCTGCGCCCACCCCCACTTCCTGCGCCCACCCCTCACCACTTCCTGCACCGAGCCCACAACTTCCTGCGCCCACCCCTCACCACTTCATGAGCCTGCCCCACCACTTCCTGAGCCCACCCCTCACCACTTCATGAGCCCATCCCACCATTTCTTGCATCCACCCCACTTCCTGCGCCCACCCCCACCACTTCATGAGCCTGCCCCACCACTTCCTGAGCCCACCCCTCACCACTTCATGAGCCTGCCCCACCACTTCCTGAGCCCACCCCTCACCACTTCATGAGCCTGCCCCACCACTTCCTGAGCCCATCCCACCATTTCTTGCATCCACCCCACTTCCTGCGCCCACCCCCACCACTTCATGAGCCTGCCCCATGTCTCCCTAACTGAGCTGCAGGCCCCTGAGGGGAGATCTGGCTCTTCCCTTTACCCTTCCCGTCTCCGGAGGAGGAGGAAGAAGACCCCTGCATCACAGCACGGCTGTGGCCTGCAGCCAGTTGCTCCCGCTGGGTAGCTGTTACCACCAGCACCCCCAGCAGCCAGAGAACTGTGGCACGTGGACCAGGAGCCGGGGAGGAGGTCAGTCTGTCCTCAACCAGGGGCTGAGCTGACACAGCCGGCCCTCCGGAAGCCCACGCTTGGGGGAGGGAGCTCAGCAAGCCCTCTGTGCAGCCCGTGTCCAGGCAGGGGACAGCTAAGCCAGAGGACAGAGGCTGTTGGCTTCAAACTTCCTGCCCTTCCATCTCCCTCCACGCCCAGGGGAAATTTCCCAGGCTACCCTCATTTGACAGAAACACAGGCTCAGGGTGCCCCAAAAGCCCACCTGTGCCCCCTAAAGCAGGAACTCTCTGCACAACTAGCAATGCCCTCACCCCGACCTCCCGCATGGGCAGGTCCCAACTTGACCCTCACCCACATTAGACCAACCCCTTCCCATCCAGGGGTCCAGTGCCTCCGCCTTCAGTCCCGCCTCCACGGTCTAGGACCAGCAGAGGTCCCAATGCTGAACCAGAGCAAGCTCCCCTCCCCCCAGGTCTAAGCAGGGGCTGAGTTCCCAGAAGGCAGGCCCACATCTCATCTATCTCTATGCCCCTCCCAGACCAAACCCCACATGGGCACAGCCCATAGTAGGTGCACAAACACCTCTCCCCCCGGCGGGTGTCAGACGCAGCCAGAGCTGCCCTGGCCAGTTCTCACCCCTCCCTTCCCTTCCCTTCCCTTCCCTTCCCTTCCCCCGGGACTGAGCGACCCTGGCAGGAGGCAGGCAAGGAGCTCATCGAGGCTGTTCTGACGCCTGATCCCACGCCCACTCTGGTCTGCCCTCTCGGTGGCCAGCACTGCCTGCCCACCTCCAAGCTGGTCTCCCGGCCCCAGCACCTGACTGCAGCCCCACTGGAAACCAGCCTTCCAGCTCAGTCCTCGGCTGGTGCTGACGGGCTTGGGGCTCCCAGAGGCAAGGCCCACGACAGTGGGCTTGCTGGCTGTGGAGTCTGACTCCAGAAATGGGGGAATGTTTTTGGCCTGGGCCCTACACGCAATAAAGACCTGGGTGGGTATTCCCGGCCCCAGTTCTAATGGAGGTCCGGAAAACTCAACACGGGGGGCATGAAGGAGGTAAGGGTCGGCACGGGAGCCCGAAGTCCACATGCCCCAAAGCCCACCAGGCAGACAGGAGCAGGGCTACTCACATCATCCATACGCCAGCTGCGATGTTCAGAGGGTGGATGGTGACGCAGCTGAAGAGGCCGGAGATGGCGCAAGCTTGAAAGCAAGAGACACAAGCGGGAATCAGCAGACAGGAAGGGACAGGCTGCTGGGAGGCCGGCTGGAGAGACGGCTGTGACCTCAGGGGACCACCTCACAACACCCGTGCTTGGTTCTTCTCCCAGCACCTACAAGTCCCCTCTCTGCCCTCTGAGACAAAGGAGACCAAACACAACTGCTCCCTGTCACAGGTGCGGCACTGGACTCAGAGGTGAGGCGCGTGCCCTGGCCCCACAGCAAGGGTGCGGCTGCTGTCAGAGCCCGGCGAGGCTGTGCGGGCACTTCACCCTCTCTGTCCCGGGGCTTGGAGGAGCCTGCCCCTGACCCTCAACTGTACCAACACCCATCTCACAAGGTGGTTCTGATGAGAGAAAGTCCAGGGCAAGTGGCCCCATTCACAGGGCTGGCCACATACGAAGTCCTCGGACTCAGAAAACGTGGCTCGGACTGTGGTTGGGACAAGGGCTGCCTCTCTCAGAACAGAAATCAGGACCAAGGAGACCTGGGTCGCCACTCTAGCTCTTCTACACCGGCCGCGCGACCATGTTGGGTGTGTTCTCTGCACCTGAGGCCTGCTTTCTCCTGCACACAGGCAAGGCCACAGTCCAGCCCACCCACCCTGAAACAGCAGGGGGTCGTGTCAGGGAGGGGTGCATCCTCTTCCAGCCCTCCCAGTGGCTTCTCCAATGCCCGAAATACGGAGCTTTGCCCACCCCTCCCAACGGCTCCTTACGAGCAGGGTCCACCACTCGCCCGCCCACTCTACCCACAGCACATAGCCCAGCTGCACCAAGAATGCCAGGGGCCTGCCAGGCAGGTCCGGGGAGCTGGCCCAGGCCAGACCAGTGCAGCAATGGGCCCGCTGAGGCAGCAATCAGCCACCAGCTCATTAAACTTTCATGGCTCCCGTGCAGCTGAGCCCTGCCACGGCCTGGAATTCCGCTGCTCTCCCGTGTAACCCTATGCCAACAGCAGGCAGTGGAGGAGGAGCCCAGGCAAAGTGAGCCCTCGTGTGCTCCCCAAGACCTCCTAAGATGACAGATGTTCCGCCAACTAAAAAGGCAGTGCTTGTCCTGGGGTAGGTCTCATACACACAGTCAGGCAGCCAGGTTCCCGGGGCCACAGACACAAAGTGCCCAGGGACAACAAGGCTCTGCGGTCAGCGGCACCTGCCTCGCCTGATAGCAACTGACACCGCCCGCTGCTGCGGCTCCACCTGCAGCGCCAACCCTACCCCACTGTGCTACCCGCAGCCAGCCGTCGGGGAGGGCCAGGTTATAACCAGGGTCCCCTAACAATCTAGGGCTGCAGGACATCCCCTCAGAGTCAGCGACACTCAAGCCACGTGAGGGAGGTGTGCTGCGCAGCCCTCTCCTCCCGAGGACGGTGAGGACCCAGCGTGATTGCCCCCAGGGCCCCCACCACGGAGGAGGGCAACCCTACCCCACAAGGGACCAGCCAGGAGTGCAACCTGGATTTCATCTCTAAAACTCCCGCACGGTCTGCATTCTACACTGTGACAGACTACAGATGACCGGTCTGCATTCTACACTGTGATAGACTACAGATGACCCTTGAACAACACAGCAATTAGGAGAGCCGACCCCTCGTGTAATCGAAAATCCGAGTATAACATTTGACTCCCCAAAAACTTTACACTTGTCCCTCACTGGGATGGGTTCCAGTACCCCCATGGGTATCAAAATGCACAGATGTCCAAGTCCCTTATATAATATAAAATAGTGTAGTTGGAGCTATGCACCTGTGGATTTCCAACCACAGATTAAAAATACTGTTTTCAATCTGTGACTGGTTGAATCCACAGCTGCGAACCCCAGGGATACAGGCGGCCAAATGCATGTTTACTGAAAATCACCCACGGATAAGTGGACTCGTGCTGTTCAAACCCTGTAGTTCAAGGGTCAACTGCATTTGGTGTTCACATCATTACAACCACCTCCCCCCAAACCTGCAGGTGAAACACATTTCCAGGTAACGCACAGGTTTCTCCTGCAACTTCCTGTGTAGTCCCAACAGCACCAACTCCTGGGGTGGCCAAGGTGCCCCTCTTTGAGAAGCACCGAATTGGATGGGATGCCAGGATTAACCCAGGGGTCAGCGTGGTGAGGGCCAGAGGCCAGTCAGAACCTCTTCCCTTCTCCCCCACTGACCACTGTCACACCCCACAGCACCCCCACGCCCATCCTCTAGGGAAACAGCTAATCTCTATTTATTTATTATACTGGTGGGCCTGACCTCAAGCCCACCAGTCTCTCCTACAAAGTCAAAAAGGTGCTAAACAGCAGAACCAGGGACTTAGGGACCTCTTGTGATTGGAGGGGGGGAAGGGCCTGTCCCACCGCTGCTTCTGGCTAAGGGCCTCGCCCTGCACTCCTGAACGTCCTACCGCCACTCACCTGCGGGGAGGGGACTGTGCAGAGGAAGGAGACCAGAAACGCGTTCCTTCCCGCAGATCTGCCCTGACCCCAGCCCTCTGTGCCAGGCGGGCACTGCTCAGATGCTGTGGGACTTCCCGGGCCGCTGCTGTGCCCGCTGCTCTCCTATCATCCCTGGCAGGAAGGAGAGCGCAAACCATCCCAGTAGACTTACATGTGCCTTTGGAAGACCTGCCCTCCCATCTTCGTTTGGCCTTCTGTAGCAGAATGCCTTTCTATCTGTGTTTTTGAGGGCTCTGTGTTAAAACAGTCCGACTTCCCCGGCAACCTGAGGTCGGGGCTGGGGAACAGGCGGGGGAGATGAAAGGGGCCCGAGGCGCAAGCCCAGCAGCAGCAGCAGCGGGAAGGCAGTCCTCCTTTCCGGGCCGGGCCCGCTCCTGGAAACCTCGCGCCACCTGGCCCGGGACAAACAACCTTCGCCCAAGGGGAAGGCGGCTGCCGCCCTCACCCACGCTCAAGTCAACAGGTGAGGTCTGCAGGCAGAGAGAGGGGCAGTGCCCGGACCGCGCCGGCTCCAGCCTCCCAGCCGGAGCTCCGGTTCCCTCCTGGAATGTCCCAGAGCCGCCAGCTCAGCCCAGCCCGGAAACCCAGGCGCCCAGGAAGCGGGCCGGTAACCATAGCAACCGCGCGGGCCCCCCCCCATCCCGCAGACCCTCGCCCAACAGTCCCCGTCCCGGCTGCCGGGGGCGCGCATGCGCAGTGGGCGGCGGGCTCGCCCCCCTCGCCCGGGCGGGGTACTCACAGATGGCCCCCAGAACCCCTGACAGGCGACAGAGCCAGCGGTACCACCACGTCATGCCCTCCTCCTGCGCCGGCGGCTCCGAGTTGACGGACGCCGCCGCGCCCCCGCTAGCGCCGCTCATCGTGTCGCTGTCCCGAGCCGCCCACCGCCCTCACAAAGGGCTCCGGAGCCGGCCTCGTCGGCCGGCGCGCTGCCTTGTGGGAGAGGCGGCCTCTCTTATTAGCATAGAGGGCGGGGCTCACAGGCCCGCGGCGAGTAGCGTCCGAAGGGCTCATGCTTATTAGCATAGGGGGCGGGAGTTCCAGGGCGGTAGTGAGGTAAGCCAGTGGGGCTCGCAGTTATTAGCATAGAGGGCGGAGCTCGCAGGTCCTTGGCGAGTTGAGCCAGTGGGCACGCGCTTATTAGCATAGGGGGCTGGTTTTGGCGCTGGACTGCCAGGTAGACAAATCCGCCCAATGGAACAATGTAGCCTATGGGGCGGACTTCGCAGAGGATGAACAGGTACTCCAGCATCGGGACTCCACACTGCAACGCCTCTCCTCCCTGCATCGAAGAAGACTGTTAGGAGTGGCGAGTTTGATCCAATCAGGGACGGGTCTGGAGCTTGACCGCGGCCAGGGGATGCCCGCTGTGCTGTGAAATGGGTTTTCAAGCCAGATTTAGACAGGTTATGTGAAGAAAACGCCAGTCTGTCCACACGTTCCGTTTATTGACCTCCAACGGGCTGGAGCTGCCTTTCCAAAAGTCTCCCACCCACCCACCCCACCGCGCCCCCTAACGTTTTTGCACGTGGGAGGAGCTGCTAACGGTGATATTTAAGACTGGAGGGAATTCAAATTGGAAAGCAGGCCGGAGCTGGCCAGGCACCTAACAGATGCCCATATATATATATAATGTCAGGCTCCCTCCTGTCTAAAACGCAGGGAGGCACCCCACTGTGCCCACCGGGCAGCTGAGCAACGTGCATGGAGAGGAACTAGGGCAGGCCACTGTGGCGCTCCTGAGCTCTAGATTGGAGTGTCCAGTACTGGCCCCGCAGGCGAGCACGTGTTTCCAGGAAGCGCTGGCTAAACTCCATCTCAGCCTGGCTGCCCTCTGACTCCCAGTAGAGCACTTGCTGCCCGCGGAACGTCACCGTTTTCAGACTGTGGATGTCCCGGATCTAGGAGAAAAGGGACAGCCCCAAAGGACCCAGCCACAGATGAGAATTAATTAGCTAGCTTTCATGGAGCCTGTAATATACAAAGCATAACGCGCTCAGGGTCACACTTAAGCCTCACACAAGAACCCTATCCGTTCCAAAGTGTTGAGTTCATTTCAGAGTAGCATCCCTGTTCTGTTAATTAAACTTTGGAACATTGAAACGGGCTAGGAACAATGAGTGGATGGAAAACATGACTCTCTCCATTTACTTCCCAGCCTACAAAATGGGGGGGAAAAAAAGAAAAGGAAAAAAAAAAAAAAAAAAAAGAACCCTATCCGGAAGACACTGTTATCCTCCGGGAAACAGGCTCAGAGAACTCGTTCCACTTATAGGTGGCACAGCCAGGGTGCCAGGGCTGGGACCTGAGCCCAGGTCTGTCCGGTTCCAGAAGCCAGGCTGCCTCCTCCAGAGGAGCTGATACCTTGCAGAGGACAGTTGTCCCAGTACCCACGGAACCTCGTGGGGGAAGGAGTTGGCCCCCTCTTTTGGCAAAGTTATATCAGGCTCTAAAATTAGACTTCAGTCTTGGGTTAACCGGGCTGTCTACACTGGAAAAGGTTCTTTTCTATTTCACTCTTATAGGGAGCTCAATAAACATTTGTTGGTAAATAAATGGAGGAAGCTCTTTCCTCCTGTTCTTTTACTAATTTTGAAGACGTTTTTGGTCTGCAGTAAACTCAGGGGGTCCTCTAGCCCAGAACCCCTGGTCCGGTCCCCACAGAACAGCTGTCCAAAGTCATAGCAAAAGTTGGCCCATTCCTGTCGCCATCATGGCAACCTCACCGAGATGTAGCTGGCATCAGTCCCCTCAGGTCCAGTGCCCACATCAGTGACCAGGGCGTGGATGGCGATACGGGACCATGGAGCCACATCGATAAAGATGCGGCAGCCCCCCACGTGTCTCCCATCTGGACTCGTCAGTGGGCTGGCAATTTCACCCCGGGGTCCAAAGAGCTGCCTGTCACATTCTGCAGGGGAGAGCAGGTAGACAGACTGGGTGTGAGCCATCTCAAGGACAGAGGAGCCCCCAAATGACCACTACTGCCAGAGGCCAGGGCAGCTCACAGCTCGGGAGCAGCGAGGGGGACAGTATGGCACTGTGGTCAAGATCAGGACTCCCAGGCAGAAGCCCCCACTGCACCCCACATCTGCCACTTCCCGCTGTGTGACCCTAGGCAAAGGCTTTAAATGCGCTGAGCTTTAGTTCCCTCCTCTTTAAAGTGAAGGTGACAGCAGCAAACATCGGGCAGGGTAATTCTGAAAAAGTCACATGTGCAAAAGTGCTTAACACTGGGCCTGGCAGAAGCACAGGCTCCAACCCACTGAAGCCTCCTCTGCCGGCACCGCCTGGGCCTCCCCTGAGGCAGGTGCCTGAGTGGGGAGTCTGGGAAGTGAGGACCACTCAGCACCTGTGCAGCTGCGCACAGTGGGGCAGGGGAGGCCGTGTCAGGTGTCTACGAAGGAGGAGCTGTCCCACTTCTCACCTGAGGCCCGGGGCAGGGGGGACCAGAAACCCCTGGAACTAACTGGCTGGGGAAGCCACCTTCGGCCAGCTTGGGCTGTTGGGGAGGGAACGCCCTGAAGCAGCCTAGAGAGCTATCTGAGGACACTGAGTGTGGGACTGTGGGCAAAGCGGGGGTCCCTGGGATGCCATCCTCTGCACGAGGTGTGAGTGTGCATATGTGTGCAAGCATGTACACACCCTGTTCTGCGGGCGATGAGACAAGAGGACTGCACACAGGAACCGGGCTGGGGGACTGTGGCTTAGACAAGGATCCTAAAGGATCTCGAAGGACCAGAGTGCCAGGGCCAGGGTATGGGGCCATGGTGGCCTAAAGGATGGGGTGCGCATGTGGCTGGAATCCCCATCTGCCCACCTTGCTGAAGGGTCCCAGAGAGCAAGGGGCGCAGCACGTATCATGAGACCGCATGCTGGCAACTCATTTTAGACTGACACTAGCCACCGCGGGGTGGTGACGTTGGGGGTGTCCAGGAAGGCGTGGCTTCCACCACCTGGCGGCAGCACCCACCCAGCCCGCCCCGGGGGCGGGGCCTCCGGCGCCTCGCTGTACCTCGGTGGAAAGTTCCTGGGGCAGGTCGGCTGGAATAGCGCAGTGTCACTCCGCCACGCAACCGCGCGCTGCGCTGCCTCACCACCAGCGTGTTGGCTTTGGAACTGAAGGTCATGCCAGCCAGCTTCCTGCACGTCTTCCTCCACGTGAGCCTGCCCCAGAGCAGCAACATCTCCCCTGGGGAGGAGCACTGCAGTGAGGGTCCTGCACCCCCCCAGTGGGCTCAGCAGTACAGTGTCCCTGGGGTAGACGGGCTGAGTGCGGGTCCCGACCATCCCCCTTACTGGCTAGGTGACCCTAAGCAACTGGACACGTTACTTAATCTCTTAGCCTCAGTTTCCCCATCACACCCCAGTCCTGAGAGGGCTATAATTCCAAGTTATCATAAAGCATGAGCCTAGACTGTCTTGCCCGGAGTGGGCATGCTGGAGTCGTGCCCACAGGCACCTGGCAGGCCCTGGCACTGGCAGCAGGTGCTCACGTGGCCCTAGACATACCGGCACTACAGTTGAGAGAGCTCTGGAGGACTTGGAGGACCACCACCTCGCCCAGGGGCCGCCCGATGGCCACGGCACAGTCAGCCTGCCCGGGACTTCGCAAGTCAATGGCTCCTGTTGGCTCGAGGTGCTGCTGGCCACAGGGACCTGGACAGAGAGCAGGAGCACAGGTGAGCAGAGCTGCCAGGTGGGGCATTCCGGGCAGGGCAGGGCTGGGGCTTCCCATGCTGGGGATGGAGGCTGAAGTGGAGAGAGCTGACATCCTCAGAGGCCCAGCCAGAAGCCGCCCTGAGGCGGGGGTGGGGGCTGCAAGGGTCAGATGTCCCCATTCAAGGCACAGAGCCACTTTGCGATGCTCCAGCAAGGGAAGCAGTGTGTAAAGTGGTGTGTGACTGTGGGTCACAGACCGGGATCTGACTCGGACACCTTCGTGTCACCCTCCCTAGATAATAATAAAAGCGAGTTTGCCCTTGGCCAGTGGGGCTCTCCCAAGCCCATCCCTTCATCCCAGCCACACACATCCCAGGGACCCAAGTGCTGTGGCCACACACATCCCAGGGACCCAAGTGCTGTGGCCACAGACAGCCCCCCGGACATCCCCACAAGGAACTCGTCCTGGGTCTCCAGGTGCAGAAGCCTCTGCCACGCCTCCTACAGCCAGCCAGCTGCCCAGACAGAGGGAGAAAGGAACATACTGGACTCCACAGGGCTCTCCGTGGGCCCCGGCAAGAGCTCCCGAGTCCGGAGAGCTGGGGAGAGGAGGTGGGCCCAGGGCCGGGGCCCTTCCGGGGAAGCAGCGGCAGTGGCTTCCTCGTGGGGTGCCGGGCTGGGTGTCTCCTGCCCCGCACAGGGCCCAGCCCAGCAGCCCCGCACCGTCGTTGGCTTGGGCAAGTGCTGGCAGAAGTCAGCAGGCATGGGCCCCTGGGCCGGGGGACCCAGGCAGGTGTCACGGCGGCGCTGGGTGCCAACCCCACAGGAGACGGAGCACTGCCAGAAAGAGGGGACAGAGCTGGGCCGACCCTCCCTGAGGGCGACAAGGACAGGCGACCACAGGCCAGGCACGAGCGGATAGAATCTCTGCACAGCCCTGGAGGTGGGTACCTGTCTCCGTTCTACCGATGAGGAAACTGAGGCTCAGTGAGGTGATCCTGCCTGGGTCACACAGGGACACGCAGCAGGGACTCAAGCCTAGGTCGCTATCTGTCACCCTCAAGGCCTCTTGGTCCCTCCAAACCCGAGAGCAGGGGTCAGGCGGCAAGGCCTCCTCCTCCTCCTCCTCCTCCTCCTCCTCCTCCTGACAGCTCTGCAGCCCGCCCACCTGCCCTCCTGCCCTGCACTGCCCTCCTCCTCCTCCTGACAGTTCTGCAGCCCGCCCACCTGCCCTCCTGCCCTGCACTGCCCCCCTGCTCCTCCTGACAGCTCTGCAGCCCGCCCACCTGCCCTCCTGCCCTGCACTGCCCTCCTCCAAACCCACCTCGCCCGGGCCCAGATGCCCCCGGTCCTTCTGACCGAGGCCGGCGGTGGTGGCCATCTGCGTGGCCTCTTCTCGGCGTGAGCGAGCCCCTGAGGAGGGCCCTGCCTGTTTCCCGCCATCTTCCTAGTGCCTTGCAAGGTGCTGGGCCCAGATGGCACTGGCTTGTCCGTGGGGAATTGAGCTATCTGCCCTTCACCTTCCTGTGTCTCCAGACCTCGGGGCCTCCTAAGGCCCGGCTCTCTCCACGTGTCTAGGCCTCGCTGTCTTCCATCTCTAGGTGCCCGGGCTGCCCCTTCCCCAACAATCCCAGTTCTCCGTCTCCTTTCAGGGGGTCACAGTGAAACAAAGCTCCCCAGGGTCCCGTGTTTGAGGTCCCTCAGCTGACACACCCGCAGCCCCAGCCCCAGCGCTCACCGGTGTCCAGGGGCTGACGCGCCACGTGTAAGTGCAGTCGGCAGCGGCACAGGGGATGCTGGCCTGTGGCCGCACCAGAGCGGCACAGGCCGCCTCGCCCACCTCCACGTCTCGGCCTTGGTCCAGCTGCACGCAGGCCACAGAGCGTGTGGCGGTGCCGACCCCACAGCTGGCTGAGCATGGGCCAATGGACGTGACTTTCCACCTGCAGGAAAAGACCCCAGAGAGAGGCTGGGCCCCCCCCCCCCAGGATGGCACTGCCCCACTGGGCCCCTCGATGGCCATCCAGGACGTGTTCCAGGGCTACTGCACAGTACAGGCCTGAACCCCCTCCTGTCTAGTCCCAGCGCTTGCTGGCACGGGAACGGCTCTGCAGGGAAGACACCTCCTGTCCCTTAACCAGGCGCCCCCTTCGTCCCCCCCTTCACACCACCTCCAGTGACAACCACAGGGCGGCTTGCTGGGCCAGGCAAGGTGCGTGTGAAATTCCCACGAATCCCAGATCACCTCTGAATGGGACGTGGAGAAGAAACGGGGTACAAAGCCACTGGACGCTCGCACAAGCAAGGAAGTCAACGGACGCTTTGGGGGGGACGGCAAGGGATCGTCCAGCCACTGATTTAAGACAGCTCGGTCTGGGGATGGGACTAGGAGAGGGCAGTCGGCAGAGCGCGGCGGGAAACCTCCCCTTGGGCCACACAGACACAGGAACCGAGGACGTGACAACGGAGCCCCTGGGAGAAATTCAGTGAGCGCCGCTGGTGACTGGTTTGGGAAAATAAAGTTTGCTCCCGGCTTTGCAACACGATCCAGAGAAGCCGGGTGTTATTAAATATGCAGAAGTGAGGGAGGACTGTGGACATAGCGGTGAATGTTTGTCCTCTCCCTCCCCGGGCTCCAGCCCAGTCTCTGAGCCCCCACCCCGGCTTGAGCGCTGTTCTGCCTTGTGTCGGCTTCGGCGGTGCTGGGCCCCAGCTGGGCCCACCCCCAGGCTCCACCGAATGCTACCTCCTCCGTGGTGAGGCTCCCCCACCTAGGGCTCCCCCACCCACACCCCCACGAGAACCAACAGTGCTGTCTGTGTTTTGCTGGATGGGACGGTCACCTCTAGAAACTAGTACAACCTGCCAGGTGGCCCCATGTCCTAAGGGCTGTCTCCTGTGCCACTGACATCCTGTAACCCCCGTGGCACCTGGCCTCGTCCACCTGCATGTCTCGGCCTTGGTCCAGCTGCACGCAGGCCACGGAGCCCTCCTGTAACCCCCGTGGCACCTGGCCTCGTCCACCTGCGCGTTTCGGCCGTGGTCCAGCTGCACGCAGGCCACGGAGCCCTCCTGTAACCCCCGTGGCACCTGGCCTCGTCCACCTGCGCGTCTCGGCCGTGGTCCAGCTGCGCGCAGGCCACGGAGCCATCCTGTAACCCCCGTGGCACCTGGCCTCGTCCACCTGCGCGTCTCGGCCGTGGTCCAGCTGCACGCAGGCCACGGAGCCATCCTGTAACCCCCGTGGCACCTGGCCTCGTCCACCTGCGCGTCTCGGCCGTGGTCCAGCTGCACGCAGGCCACGGAGCCATCCTGTAACCCCCGTGGTCCAGCTGCACGCAGGCCACGGAGCCATCCTGTAACCCCTGTGGCACCTGGCCTCGTCCACCTGCACGTCTCGGCCGTGGTCCAGCTGCACGCAGGCCACGGAGCCATCCTGTAACCCCCGTGGTCCAGCTGCACACAGGCCACGGAGCCCTCCTGTAACCCCTGTGGCACCTGGCCTGGTGTTGGCTCACACTGGGAGCTCAGGCCCCTGCTGGATGCCCTAGGGCTGCTGACCTGGGTGGGCAGGGCTCCAGGCTGCACGCCTCCTGCTGCTCTGGCTGAGGCAGCCCCTGGCACTGGGTGTCCGGCAGGATCTCCTCGTCCTTGTCCTCTCCGTGGGCCCGGGCGCAATACAGGATCCTCCGCGCCACCCCTCCCCCGCAGCTCACACTGCAGGCCGCCAGCTTGTACCGCCACCTGGGGTACACCGGAGTCAGGGGGGGACCCAGGGGATCCAGGGGTGGCCCTCATTCCCCCACACCAGGAGGGGCCTGGAGAGGCTCTCACTCTGGGGGTCACCCTGTATGTCTCCAGCGAGGGGCTTAAAGTAATGGACACAGAACATGCAGAAGAACCCATTTTACAGAAGGGGACGAGGAGGCAAAAAGCAGATGTGTCCAAAAGGTAGCCGGGGAGGGACAGGGCACCCCAGGGGTCCTGCTGAGATGTGTCTCCAATGGGAATCCTGGCTCCACCGCCCCGGGACCTGCCTCCTGCCTCCTTAGCCGCGTTGCACCAGTCTCCGCCCTGGGGTCTCCTGCCGGTCTTATTTATCTATCATCCATGCCCCGTGCCCCCGCATCTGCTCCAGGAAGACAGGACGCCTGTCTTGCTCGCTGCTGTGCCCCTGGTGCCAGAACAGCGCCTGGCACAGCAGGTGCTCGGTGAAGAGCAGGCGATGACAAAGTGAACCATCAACCATGTGCACCCATGACCTCCTGGGTCCGTGCCACGCACTATACACGCAGCTCCAGGAAACCCCGGTAGGACCACTCGCCTGCTTGGGAAGGGGCCCACCTGGCGGGGCAGGGCTCTGGGCTACAGTCCTCCAGGGGGCTGGGCCGCGGCACGGGCCAGCACTTGGAGTGAGGCAGAGGAATGGAGCGTCCGTGGTCCAACCTCACACAGCGCACAGCCAGCGGCACCTGCCCGCCTCCGCAGGTCACTGGGCACGGCGCCAAGGCCCGGGTCTCCCACCTGCAGGGAGGAAAGGCCAGTGCTCTGTAGGAGGCCGCACCCCAGGGTCAGACATCTTCCTCCCTCAGGGACCCAGGCTGCTGCCCCTGCACAGTCCTGCTCCACTCACCAAGCCGGGCACAGGGCAGCCTGGCAGACCTCCTGCCGGCTCCCTGGCTTGCCTGCCAGGCCACACAGCTCTTCCTGGACAGGTGTCCCGAGGGTAGAGTCCACGCACTCGAAACGCAGCTCCATCTGGCCTGCAGGAAAGCAGCAGGAACCCCATGGTCAGAAGGGGAGCTCAGCCAGGACACAGCTGCCCAGCTCTCTGAAGAGCTCTAAGCAGAGGGTTTGAGTCTCGGCTCTGCCATTTACTGGCTGTGTGACCTTGGACAAATGACCTAACCTCTCTGAGCCTCGGGGGTTTTCATATACTGATGCCTAGTTTGCAGGGATATGTATAAAGATTTTTTTTAATTTTTATTTTATTTATTTATTTATTTTTTACTGAGACAGAGTGAGTCAGAGAGAGGGATAGACAGGGACAGACAGACAGGAACGGAGAGATGAGAAGCATCAATCATTAGTTTTTCACTGCGCGTTGCAACACCTTAGTTGTTCATTGATTGCTTTCTCATATGTGCCTTGACCGCGGGCCTTCAGCAGACCGAGTAACCCCTTGCTGGAGCCAGTGACCTTGGGCTCAAGCTGGTGGAATTTTTGCTCAAACCAGATGAGCCCGCGCTCAAGCTGGCGACCTCGGGGTCCAAACCTAGGTCCTCTGCATCCCAGTCTGACACTCTATCCACTGTGCCACCGGCTGGTCAGGCTGTATATTTTTTTTTATAAGTATATCATTTATTTTATTTTATTTATTCATTTTTAGAGAGGAGAGAGAGACAGAGAGGGAGAGAGAGGAAAGCGAGACAGAAAGAGAGAAGGGGGGGAGGAGCTGGAAGCATCAACTCCCATATGTGCCTTGACCAGGCAAGCCAGGGTTTCGAACCGGCGACCTCAGCATTCCAGGTAGACGCTTTATCCACTGCGCCACCACAGGTCAGGCCTGTATAAAGATTTTTGAAGGGGCAATACACTTCTTATCTGGCACACAGTAGGTGCTGACCAAGTGGCAGCGTTATTCTGTACTGAGAGGTGTGGTGAGAATTACTATATGAGCACCTCTCACTGCTTTTTCCACAAACGTTATTAGTAGTATCCTCAAAAGAAATCTCTGGTCTTGAGTCCAAATATGCTGAAGTTTTACTGACCAAACGGTTGGGTTTTTGTTTTCCTTTATTTTTTCTAACGAGAGAGAAAAAATGAAAAGAAACATCAAGTCATAGTTGCATCACGTTAGTTGTTCATTGATTGCTTCTCATATGTGCCTTGACCTGGGGTCTCCAGCTGAGCCAGCGACCTTTGGGCACAAGCCAGCGACCATGGGGTCATGTCGATGATCCCACACTCAAGCTGGCAACCTTGGGGTTTTGAACCTGGGACCTCTGTGTCCCAGGTTGACACGCTATCCACTGCGCTACCACCGATCAGGCCCAGGTGGTTAGGGTTTTAAAAAACACTGTGTCTCTTAAGATCATTTTGTCTCTGGCTTGGTCACCAGGAACTCAGAGTTAACTTTGGGGCCCATCCCTCTCAGCCTTTCTAGACCTTAAGAAATATGCCCTTGGGGGCCAGCCCTGCCGAGGTTTATGGCCTTCTGCTATCTTCCCGCCAATCCTTGAACACATTACACGGCTGCCTGCACTTTGCCCCAGCTCCTCGTATTAACTACATCATTTTTTTGTGTGGTCTGGGTTTTCTGTAAGCCATCTCAAACGGTTTTTAGAACTGAGCAAAATGTAGACAGATCAGAGTGAGCCCGTGGGGGCTGGTCTTTGGGGGGGGGGGGTGCTCACCTCTACCACAGGAGACAGAGCACGGCCCCGCCAGGGGAGTCCACACGTGTGTGGCCTGAGTCCCCGGCCTGGCACTGCCCGAGGGGGATGCAGCCTCCTCTCCCGGAGGCCGGGGGTCCAGCTGCAGGGAGCAAGCAGCAACTGGTGGGCCTGGGCATCCCACCTCCAGACGCACCCTGCTCCCCCAGAAGGTCCCAATCTCTTCAGGAGAGAGAAGTGGTCACCAGCACCTGAGAAGGTGCCCCTCCCTGCTGCTCCTCTCCGGGAAGACTTGCTTCCCGTCCTCCACAGATGCCCTCACCACACACCCCACCTGGGCCTCTGCATGAGCGGTCACCATGGGGCGGGGCTGAGAGCTGGGGCTCAGGGGCCGGACCTGCAGGCACGCTTGGCCTGCAGTCCCCGTAGCCCCGAGGGGAGAGGGTGGGCCAGCACCTTTGCCTGCAAGCAACCACACCCAGCCTCGAGCCCCTGGAACACTTCTCTGCACAGCTGGGAATGGGCAGCATTCTAACAGGGTCTGGGTCCTCCTGGCCCAGCCGGCCAGCAGGAAGGGCTTCCAGGAGGCCCTGAGCTCTGTATCTGAGTTCATCCTCGGACCAGGGGTCCGGCAGATGGCAGCCCTGCGGGAGGAGAGTCTCACACTGGCCAGGAGGCCAACAGTAACCGGGGTTCCCCATCCTTTCGGCCAGATGAGGACCCAGGGGCCCCGCCACCGCCCTGCCCGCCACTCACATGGCCCCAGCCCGGAGGACATGCCACCTCCGTACAGGGCTCGATGGCAGCTGGCTTCCTGTCTGTGGAGCAGGGCCCAGCAGTCACTGGCGCCCCCAGGCCATCTGCCCCCTGCGCACAAGTCACATTCTGGGCCAGGTCCTCCCACCTGAGGGCACAGGACAGCCATCAGGCCCTGCCTCTACCCTCAGGCTGTCAGCGCAGCCTGGGCCCTGGCATGGGGTGAACCTGCTCCCCCTACACACACCCTGTATCCAACAACCCACAGGGGGGTCGTCCCACAAAGAAACAAGCTCAGGGCGTCTCCCTGAAGAGCCGGACCAACAGCCATGGGCACCACACTTGGCACCCAGGCTGCAGTGACAGGCCCGAGCCCCCTGCTTTCCAGAGGGAACCCCGCCGGGGAAGCACATGGCTCCCCACAACCCAGCAGGTGCACAGAAGCCGGCGTCAGATGCGGTCAGGTCAGCCGGGTCGGGCAGAGGAAATCGGCTAGTGTGTGTGCCCGCCCTGAGGGGCCGTGGCTGCTGGGACGCCGTGCGGAGAGGGGTTCTGAGGCAGACCAGCCCCCGGAGGGAAGAACGGGGATGGCTACGTTCGCGTGGACATGAGAGAGGGAAGAGGAGCCCCCAGCCAAGTGTGGACCACCAGCGACCTCGGGCAGCCCACTCCCCTCTGGACGGGCAGCAGACCTAGGGCCCCAGAGAGGGAGGGGACCTGCCCTGGTCACCCAGCCAGTGAGCCACAAATCAGAAGGATAAGCCTCTGTCAGCTTGGACAGCAAGGGGGCGAGAGGCCCCAGGGAAGTGATGACAGTAATGACAAAGTGATATTTATTGCTTCCCAGAGCAGGGACTTGGAAGGTTCAGAGACAGAAGTGGCCGGTGCAGGGTTTTCTGGATAGGTAGGTAATTCTAAAGCTGGCACTCCTAACTCTGGGCCCCCACTGCCTGCCACCCGGACTGGTGGGGCCCGGCGGGAGGCCTTGGGATAAGGGGTCACTCAGAAGATGCGGGGCTCAGTGCAGGGACAGGCCTGGGCAGGGAGAATCCCCCCCCCGAGTTGTGCTCACCTGGGGGGGCAGGGCTGGGAACTGCAGGGTTCCACCACGGCTGGCTTCTGTGCCAGCGCTCGGCACCGGGCCGGGGGCAGTGTCCTCAGGCGGTGGCCCTGGGCCTCCACGCAGCGCACCAGCCGCTCCCGCAGGCCTCCCCCGCAGGACGCGCTGCACGGGCCGAAGTCTCCAGCTGCCCAGCTGGGGAAGACAGGGACAGAGCATCGGGCCCCCGGGCAGGTCCCCGGCTGGCTCAGGGAGACAGGGTGGGAGGCAGGCAGATCTGTCCAATGGAGTCACCTCCCTGTCTGGGCTGGGCCCCGTGTCCCTGCAGGCACCTGGACACAGCACAGGGAACACCCGGCCCAGCCCTCCGGTCCCCCAGCCCTGCACACACCAGCCCTGTCCCTAATGATATGCTTCTATGAACCACACCTGCCCAGGGACAGGGACAGGGACAGCCAGGTGCTTTCCACTGTCACCTCCCTGAGTCTCCACCCAGCCCCCCACCCCCAGCAGGGTGGTCATCTCCATGTTGCAGGGACCGCCTAAGCTCAGAGAGAGCATGTGCTGCCCACAGACTAGGGACATCAGGTGTGGGTGACTGTCACCTGTGTCTGCTGAGTCTCAGTGTCCTCGCCTGCAAAACAGGGGCACTGACAGAACCCGCCTCACGGGGCAGCCTCCAGGGCTGAGTGGGAGCACCCACAAGAGACCGCCTGCCCAGCCCAGGGCTCCGCAGTCCGGGGGAGAGCCCACAGCCACCGCAGACCCCGCCGGGAGCCGCAGGCGGCACTCACTACGGGGGGCACGGCCCGGGGGTGCAGGATTCTGGCCATGGCACGGGCCGCTGGCTCCCTCCACACCGGGCAGCCTCCGCCCACTGGTTCCTGGCCTGGTCCAGACAGCCGTAGGTCACCCATCGCAGCCCTGGGAAGGAAGAGGGAGGCTAGGCCACCTCCACGCAGGGGACACGCCAGGCTTCGGGCAGGCCCCACCCTGGGCCTCACCTGCCCCACAGCTCACCGAGCAGGACCCCCGCACGGCAGCCCACACCCAGACCTGCTGCAGCTTGGGCTGGAAGTAAGTGAACGTGATGTCTGGGCGGGTGACATTGCCGAACTCGTCACCGTAGCGTCTGTAAACCTGAATGACACAAACGGCGGGCCCAGGGCCTCGTCCAGGGGGCTCCCTGAGGGTCGCTGTCACCGTCCCCTTCCCCGGGAGCCTTCACAGTTCACTCCTCCATCCCTCTAGTCTTTTGCTCAGGAAGCAATCGGTGATGGTGACCGCACGCCAGGGTCTGGGGACAGCACAGCGAAGGGGACACTGCCCCAGCCTCCAGGAGCACCTGGTGGGGCGTGGGGCGGTGACAGGAATCTTTTTTTTTTTTTTTTTTTTTGTATTTTTCTGAAGCTGGAAACAGGGAGAGACAGTCAGACAGACTCCCGCATGCGCCGGACCGGGATCCACCCGGCACACCCACCAGGGGGCAATGCTCTGCCCCTCCGGGGCGTCGCTCTGCTGCGACCAGAGCCACTCCAGCGCCTGGGGCAGAGGCCAAGGAGCCATCCCCAGCACCCGGGCCATCTTTGCTCCAATGGAGCCCCAGCTGCGGGAGGGGAAGAGAGAGACAGAGAGGAAGGAGGGGGGGGTGGAGAAGCAAATGGGCGCCTCTCCTATGTGCCCTGGCCGGGAATCAAATCCGGGTCCCCCGCACGCCAGGCCGACGCTCCACCGCCGAGCCAACCGGCCAGGGCCGGTGACAGGAATCTTAAAGTGCCTGGCAGGTGCAGGGTGGCAATCCGGAAGGGTGTGGGGGGCTCTAGGCGGGCAGGTCAGGAAGGGGGTCCGGAGGCAGGGCTCCGCAAGGTCTGCCTGGGGCTCCCCTCCTCCATCCTTCCTGATTGCCCTCCTGGGCTCCAGTGTTCCCCAAGACCCCTCCTGCCCAGCTGGCCGGAGCAGGGACTCGTCTCAGACCGCAGGCCCACGGCCTCCTTCCTGGGGAAGCCCTCTGACCCCCGCACAGGGCTCTCCTCTCACCACGCCCGTGGCTCCAGGGACTCCGTGGGCTCCCCCCCTCAATGACCGCTGAGTCAATGAGTGAGTGAGTGAGTGAACAGATGAACAAGGGAGCCCCAGAGGGAGGCCCTCCTGGTCACCTGGACCTCCATGTCGTCCCGAGTGGGTCCCGGGATGCGGAGCTCCTCCAGGTGGGGCAGCCGGTCCTCGGTGAGGGTCACTTTGTACTCGACGCGGCCGTCCTCCAGGAGGGAGGGGTAGGTGGTGCTGAGAGAGATGCTGGCATTCCCAGCCACAATGTAGCGCCCTCGGATCCTCACTGCTGTGGGGGGGAGCGAGGCCCATCACCGTGGGAGGTGGGCACCACCCCCTCGGATCCTCACTCCTGTGAGGGGGAGCGAGGCCCATCACCGTGGGAGGTGGGCACCACCCCCTCGGATCCTCACTGCTGTGGGGGGGAGCGAGGCCCATCACCGTGGGAGGTGGGCACCACCCCCTCGGATCCTCACTGCTGTGGGGGGGAGCGAGGCCCGTCACCGTGGGAGGTGGGCACCACCCCCTCGGATCCTCACTGCTGTGGGGGGGAGCGAGGCCCATCACCGTGGGAGGTGGGCACCACGCCCTCTCACAGAGGAGGTCTTGGTTTAAACCTTAAACTTTGAGGAACGGGCTGAGGGATGTCACTTCTAGGGCTGCATCTGTGACTGTCCTCCCCTCCAGGTCCCCATCTCCCAGAAGCAGGTCCTCCTGGTGTCCTGGCTGGGTGGTCTCTGCAGGCACCCCCCACACACACGATGCACACAGGGGGCTGACCACAGAAGGCTCCCTCACAGCAGTGACTCTGTGCCTCTACCCAGAAGCCAGTGAGCACCACAGACCTGCTTCCCTGTCCAAGGACCCTCCCACCAGCTCTGCAGGCAGGTTCAGGGGCTCAGGGACACCAGGCAGGCACCCCCAACTCTGAACTCAAAGGTCAGGTGTGGGCGTCCTCTGGAAGCAAGGCCCCACGGGGCACTGAGCAGTAAAGAAGTTGGCCTTGCCCTGGCCGGTTGGCTCAGTGGTAGAGCGTTGGCCCGGTGTGTGTTAGTCCCGGGTTCGATTCCCGGCCAGGGCACACAGGAGAAGCACCCATCTGCTTCTCCACCCCTCCCCCTCTCCTTCCTCTCTGTCTCTCTCTTCCTTTCCCGCAGCCGAGGCTCCACTGGAGCAAAGTTGGCCTGGGTGCTAAGGATAGCTCTATGCCCTCCACCTCAGGTGCTAGAATGGCTCTGGTTGCAACAGAGCATCGCCCCAGATGGGCAGAGCATCGCCCCCTGGTGGACATGCCGGTGGATCCCGGTCAAGCCCATGCGGGAGTCTGTCTGTCTGCCTTCCTGCTTCTCACTTCAGAAAAATACAAAAAAAAAAAAAAAAGAAAGAAAAAGGAAGTTGGTCTTGCCCAGGACACATCCATCCGCCTTTGTCCTTGGCTTCCGGGAAGGAACCTCCATCAGCCAACAGGAGTGCCTCTGTCCAAGGTGAGGTCTGGCCACACCAGAAAGACCAAACACGTGATGTGATCTAGGGGGGTTCTGGGTCACATGGCATCAGGCAAGCTGGAGACGGAGATCATCCATGCAAGCCATCGATCAAGCAGTCAATCAACCAACCGTGGCCACCTAACGAAGCCCCGAGAGAAACTGGACACTGAGCTTGGGTTGGCAGCCCCTGGGTTGCCAGTACTCCACGTACAATGTCACACTTCGATACCGGACACCGCACCCTCCAGGCTCTGCCCTGGGCGTCTTCCTCCTCGGCCGGTTTTGACCCGATTCATTCCCGCTATCGGCCGTAACCCACCGTGAGTATGACCAGTTCTGAGTTCCGGGAGTCCTCCTAGCGGGCTGTCCAAGCTGACGGGGGCCCGGAGAACCCCCGGACTTGGAAGCGAGGGCATCATGGGGACTGCGCCCTCAACCTTCGAGGTCTGGCTAACTCCGGTGGGCGTCCTCGGGCCTGCTCACCCAGGTGTGTGAAGAGAGGCCTGCGGTTGGCAACGTACACGCTGGTCAGGTTGGGAGGCAGCGTCAGGAAGGTGACGTACTCTAGGAGGAAGCAGGAGGTTGGGCGGCCCAAGTCGCCCGCATCACAGTCAGGGGAGCCGATGGCGGTGGCACACAAAAAGGGGGAGGCTTCAAAACAGAAAGCTTACACTGTGATGGGGCTGCCTCAGGAAGCAGTGAGTCCCCTGTCACAGGGGGCAATCAAGGCCAGGCTGGAGGGCCACCTGTGAGGACGCCGCCCTGGTGAGGGGGAGGGACCCAACGTTCTCTGGGGGAGGGACCCAAAGTTCTCTGGGCTCAGCCTGGGGCTGCCAGAGGGAGGCGGGACCCAAATCCGCCACTAATCCTCTAAACCCTGACTTTGCAAACGACCTGGCCTCTTTCATAAAGAGATCGGGGTCAAGGGTTTTCCAGGTACGTCATCCCCCGTGATGGGATGCCTTGAGCCGGAGAGGAGGGGCCGGCCCACAACAGACTGCCCACTGCCTGCACTGTTGTCCCCATTGCAGTGACAGTGAGCAGCCGTCAGATGCACCACAGTCCCGGTGTGGCTCCACCACCGAAACCTGAGCCACGTGGGGAGGCTGGCAGCGTGGGGGGTGGAGGCTGAGGCCCTCTGGGAGGCTCCAGGGCTGAGCCAGCGTGTGTACGCCCCACCCCATGCCCAGCCTGGGCAGCCGGGGCTCCTTGGGGGCTGGGGGGCCGGCCCCTACCTCTGGCCCTTCCGGCCGTGAACGAGCCGTTCTGAGGGCTGCACGTGCTGTTGTCCCCTCCACACACCCGGCACGCGTCTGGCACCTGCTGGGAGTCCATCCTGCCGTCACAGCCGAAGGTCTGTGAAATCGGGGAGTGACAGGTGGGACCGGGACTCGTGCCATGGGCGGGGCTGGCCCACTGATGCCCACAGCTCGGAGGCTCTCAGATTCACATGACAGATGCTCTGGGCCCACGTTCAGAGCATCCGATGTCCATGCAAGAAGCAAACGTAAAGGACCTGCCCACCTGCCCGAGGTCACAGCACGGCTCTTCACGCCCAGCTGAGCCCAAGGTCACCCGTGTCCCAGCGTCACCCCGTGCAGACGGTGGCAGCTTCGTGGGGCCAATGCCCACACTCACCACCACCCCCAGGAGGCCCCTTTACATCTTGGGTCTTTTGGGACAGGCCTCAGGGCCACCGGGGATGGAAAGGCACCCTCTGCCCACACACGCCTACCCTGCAGCTGCCCGACACACACAGGCTCAGGGCCCCGTCCTCCTGAGGGCCACTTGGCACACACCGGGTCCCATCCAGGAAACTGTCCCCACGCCTCACGATGAAGCTCTCACCAATGGCCCGGCACATGTGTCTGCACAGAGCGTCCCCTGGGAAGGCAGGAGGAAGGGAACCGCAGTGCAGGGGCAGCAGGGAGTAGGGAGGGCGCTGACCCTGCCGGGCACGATCCAGGTGGGCCGGGCCCCTGCTGGCACCACCCAGGTTCCGCGCCGCATTCGGGCAGGGGCTCTGTCTTCCTCCTGAGGCTGTAAACGCAGCCAAGACGTAATACGGGCTACTGAGGCCTTCCTGCAGCCCAAGCAGGGAGACCCACTCTAGTCTCCGTTGTGCAGGCGGGAAAACCAGGACTCGGAGATCCCCAGCTGCAGGGGCCTTGCCAGGACGAGACCCTGCCCAGCTGGAGCCCCGCTGTCAGCAGCATGGGCGTGAAGGTGGGCTGGCCCGCCCCCGGCTCCCCCTTGCAGCCCCAGGCCCCACCTTGACTGTATGGCACGGCCGGGCCCCAGCGGTAGAGGGAGACGTTGCCCGGGGAGAGGAGCAGGGGCTGCCCGTCGGTCTCCGCACACTGCTCGGACATGAACTCCAGCTGGGTCTTCTCGCAGGCCTGGCCAGAGAAGGCGGGGGACAGGCACAGAAGAGACCTGGGGTGGGGACTCGAGCAGGGGGCCTGGGGTGGGGGTCCCATGCCACAGGGAGACAGCAGAGAACTCTGCAGCGCGAGGGCTATGAAGCGGGCTCGAGCCTGGCTCCCGGGTGCACCCCAGTTCCCTGCTCTGTAAAGTGGGGGCGACAGCGTCTTTCTCTGCTGGGGCGGGCATTCCAGGAGAGTGTGTGAGGACCCAGGGCAGGGACCACCACCCAGCAGCACACAGGAAAGATGGGGAGCACTGCTTTTACACCCAGTGCTGGGATGGGGGGGGACGGGCACTCTCCTGGCAGAGACTAGGGCGCCTGCCACCCTGCCCAGGAAGCAGGCCTACCTGCGTGTTGCACATCTCGGCCTGGAGGTCAGCGCCTACGCACGCGCGCCCCCCAAAGGCAGGTCTGAAAATCCCCAGGAGACACAAGGGGTGAGAGGTGACTCACAGACCCCCAGCCAGGGAAAGTGGAGCCACCACCCTCCCGCTACGTCCCCACCATACCTGGGGTTGTTGCATTGCCGCCTCCTGGTGACCACGCCTCCTCCGCAGGAGCGGGAGCAAGCACTGGAGAGACCCCACGCTGACCAGTGCCCGTGCACCACTCCCAAGGAGGTTAGCTCCGCCAGCAAGCGGCAGTGACCCTTGGAGCACCACTGCAAGAGAGTGACAGCCAATCTCCTGCACCCATGGGCACCATGTAAGGCATCCCAGCTACAGGCTACCCAAATCTCCTGTACCCACGGGCACCCCACACCCACGGGCACCGTGTAAGGCATCCCAGCTACAGGCTACCCAAATCTCCTGTACCCACGGGCACCCCACACCCACGGGCACCATGTAAGGCATCCCAGCTACAGGCTACCCGAATCTCCTGTACCCACGGGCACCCCACACCCACGGGCACCGTGTAAGGCATCCCAGCTACAGGCTACCCGAATCTCCTGTACCCACGGGCACCCCACACCCACGGGCACCGTGTAAGGCATCCCAGCTACAGGCTACCCAAATCTCCTGTACCCACGGGCACCCCACACCCACGGGCACCGTGTAAGGCATCCCAGCTACAGGCTACCCGAATCTCCTGTACCCACGGGCACCCCACACCCACGGGCACCGTGTAAGGCATCCCAGCTACAGGCTACCCGAATCTCCTGTACCCACGGGCACCCCACACCCACGGGCACCGTGTAAGGCATCCCAGCTACAGGCTACCCGAATCTCCTGTACCCACGGGCACCCCACACCCACGGGCACCGTGTAAGGCATCCCAGCTACAGGCTACCCGAATCTCCTGTACCCACGGGCACCCCACACCCACGGGCACCGTGTAAGGCATCCCAGCTACAGGCTACCCGAATCTCCTGTACCCACGGGCACCCCACACCCACGGGCACCGTGTAAGGCATCCCAGCTACAGGCTACCCGAATCTCCTGTACCCACGGGCACCCCACACCCACGGGCACCGTGTAAGGCATCCCAGCTACAGGCTACCCGAATCTCCTGTACCCACGGGCACCCCACACCCACGGGCACCGTGTAAGGCATCCCAGCTACAGGCTACCCGAATCTCCTGTACCCACGGGCACCCCACACCCACGGGCACCGTGTAAGGCATCCCAGCTACAGGCTACCCGAATCTCCTGTACCCACGGGCACCCCACACCCACGGGCACCGTGTAAGGCATCCCAGCTACAGGCTACCCAAATCTCCTGTACCCACGGGCACCCCACACCCACGGGCACCGGGTAAGGTACCCACCCACAGGCTACCCTTCAAGGCACCCACACTTATGGGTACTGCACACTCATGAGCACCCCACACTCAGGGTACCTGACACCCACAGGGCACCCCACCCCAGAGGTCACAGCCACCGTGTATGCGAGGCATCCTGCCACCCACCGCTCCTGACCAAGTGACCAAGGACAGCTACAGGGCCCTCTGCCCTGGCTCACTGTGTGCTCCTGCCAGGCTGCAGGTGCCCCGCACAAGCATGCGTGCACATTCACACACACACACACACGCTCACACGCACATTCACACACACACACACACGCACATTCCACACGTGCACGCACGCTCACACGCACATTCCACACGTGCACGCACGCTCACACGCACATTCACACGTGCACGCACGCTCACACGCACACTCACACATGCACGCACGCTCACACGCACATTCACACATGCACACACGCTCACACGCGCCTCCACCCCCTGTTCAGACCTTGTCCAGGCCACACTCCGTCCCGTCCAGGAGAGGGACGAGGAGGCGGCTGCAGCTGCCGTGGTCCAGGGGGTCAGTGTGGCAGGACAGCGCCCGGCACACATCCTACGAGGAGAGACAAGGGACGGGCACTGGGGCCAGCAGCGCCTGTCGGGTCCGGGTCTGGCCTTCACCGCCCCTCCCAGGCTGCAGGGCACAACGACACAGCCACACTGCTGTGTGGGCCAGGGGCCAGAGAGGATGAGTGCGGCTGACCTGTCCATCAGGAAGGGGGTCAGGGGCCCGAATCCCTTTAGGGGGCCCATGAAAACGTTCCATGTCTTCCATCATCAGAAGAAAAAAATTAACTCTTCGATTGAAGAAAATGTTTCAGTTCATAATATTAATAACCCGTATTTACAATAAGACACATAAAAGTTTATATGTTTTATTAAAACACTAATGTATTCCTTAATATTTCGTATGTTGGAAGGGGCCCTCTGAGGCACAAGTACCCCGGGGGGCCCATGACCACCCTGTGCAGCCCTAGGAGGAGCCCTGTCCCCCCCACCAGCCTCTCCTGCCTAGGATTCAGTCCGGAGGTCATCTCCAGAAAGCCCTCCGGCTGCCACTGGGTTGGAAGCCCTTGGTACCGGCAGGGGCTCAGGGGCCCTGGCTCTACCTAATTGGTGGGGCCCAGTCGAACCAAAAATGTTGAGTCCTGACCAAAAAACAAGAATTTTAAGAGCCTACAGACAGCCTGGGCCAGGGGTGCCCACGGTGCACAGTGGGGCCCGAGCTGGGCGGAGGGGGCTGTTGGGTGTGGACAGAGGGTCTTCCCAGGAGGCACAGCGAGATGCCCGGACTCACGAGGTTCTCCCTGGTGAAGGTGCACGCAACGGCGGTGGGGCCGAAGGCCACGCGGCACTGCTCGTCCGCGCCATAGTACAGACCGGGTTGTGCCTCGTGGGGGCGCCCCGCGGGCCGGGTCTGCGGCCCGGGCGGGTCCCACAGGCAGCGCGCCCGCCCTGCGCTGTGACAGGGCCCCGGCTCAAGTCCCCGGTGGGCTCGGGATGGGGCGGGATGGAAGGGTGGACTCGGGTGGTGGGGGGAGTTCTCAGCCCGTGCCGCCCACCCGGTGGTGTCCGAGAAGAGGGAAGGCGATGGAGGGGCCCCGAGGGGGTGGGGCCGGTGGAGGTGGGACGCAGGGAGGGGAGGGGCCGGTGGAGGTGGGACGCAGGGAGGGGAGGGGCCGGTGGAGGTGGGACGCAGGGAGGGGAGGGGCCGGTGGGGGTGGGACGCAGGGAGGGGAGGGGCCGGTGGAGGTGGGACGCAGGGAGGGGAGGGGCCGGTGGAGGTGGGACGCAGGGAGGGGAGGGGCCGGTGGAGGTGGGACGCAGGGAGGGGAGGGGCCGGTGGAGGTGGGACGTAGGGAGGGGAGGGGCCGGTGGAGGTGGGACGCAGGGAGGGGAGGGGCCGGTGGAGGTGGGACGCAGGGAGGGGAGGGGCCGGTGGAGGTGGGACGCAGGGAGGGGAGGGGCCGGTGGAGGTGGGACGCAGGGAGGGGAGGGGCCGGTGGTGGTGGGACGCAGGGAGGGGAGGGGCCGGTGGAGGTGGGACGCAGGGAGGGGAGGGGCCGGTGGAGGTGGGACGCAGGGAGGGGAGGGGACGGGAGGTGGGATGCAGGGAGGGGAGGGGACGGGAGGTGGGACGCAGGGAGGGGAGGGGCCGGTGGAGGTGGGACGCAGGGAGGGGAGGGGCCGGTGGAGGTGGGACGCAGGGAGGGGAGGGGCCGGTGGAGGTGGGACGCAGGGAGGGGAGGGGACGGGAGGTGGTGGGACGCAGGGAGGGGAGGGGACGGGAGGTGGTGGGACGCAGGGAGGGGAGGGGCCGGTGGAGGTGGGACGCAGGGAGGGGAGGGGACGGGAGGTGGTGGGACGCAGGGAGGGGAGGGGCCGGTGGAGGTGGGACGCAGGGAGGGGAGGGGCCGGTGGGGGTGGGACGCAGGGAGGGGAGGGGCCGGTGGAGGTGGGACGCAGGGAGGGGAGGGGACGGGAGGTGGTGGGACGCAGGGAGGGGTGGGGCCGGTGGAGGTGGGACGCAGGGAGGGGAGGGGCCGGTGGAGTTGGGACGCAGGGAGGGGAGGGGACGGGAGGTGGTGAGACGCAGGGAGGGGAGGGGCCGGTGGAGGTGGGACGCAGGGAGGGGAGGGGACGGGAGGTGGTGGGACGCAGGGAGGGGAGGGGCCGGTGGAGGTGGGACGCAGGGAGGGGACGGGAGGTGGTGAGACGCAGGGAGGGGAGGGGCCGGTGGAGGTGGGACGCAGGGAGGGGAGGGGCCGGTGGTGGTGGGACGCAGGGAGGGGAGGGGACGGGAGGTGGGTCAGAGGGATGGGAACGCTGGGCGCCAAGGGAAGAGTGGGCGGACGGATGGGGGGGGGGGATGGAAGAGCAGATGCAGGAGGCCGCGGAGGACGGAGGGATGCGGTTACCTGAGCAGGTGCAGCAGCTGCCGGCGGCTGCAGGTGGACCACGCGAGGCCCCCTGGGGCGGGCGCGGTGCGGTCGGTCCCCATCACGTGGCCGCTGGGTCCGCAAGCGCTGCCCAGTGCCCCATCGTGCTCCAGGCCCAAGCTGCGCGGAAGCGGCGGCGCTGAGCACAGCCTCGCTGGACCGGGTCCCAGGTCCCTCCTGCCCACCGGCTCATCCCCTCGTCTCACCACCAGCTAACCCGCGGCCACCCTGCCTCAGTTTCCCGCCCAAGCTGGGCAGGCAAAGTGGCTCTTGGCTTTTTTTTTTTTTTTTTTTTTTTTTTTTTGGTTGATAAATATAAAAAGGCTTTAGAAATGTGCAGGGCAAACTAATCTATGGTGTTATAAGTCTGGGGAGCGTGGGGTTCCAGGTCCCTGGGGGTACCCCCTCCTCGGGGGCCTAAGATCACTTTCTCGATCTGGGGACCGGCTGGGTCAAATTCACGAGCTGTGTAGTGTGGTAAATAAAATGTCAGAGAAACTGCCCACCTCTGACCACCCTTCCACTCCCCAGTAGAAGGCAACAGTTTCCAAGACCTTCCCCTCCAGACAAGATAGATGGAGGGATTGGGATGGGGTGTGTGTGCGGGGGTCAGGTGGGCAAGCATGGGGGCAGGAAAAGCAGACCTGTTGTGGGTGGGGTGGAGGCAACGGCCCAGGGACATGGGGGAAGGGTTCCCAGGAGCACCCAGCGCGGCTGAGGGGGTGCAGGGGGTGAGGGGAGGGGGATAAGGCAGCTAGAGAAAAGAGACTCGTTTTTTACTTTAGGATTCTCTGTACTATTTCAATTTTACAGCAAGTGGGTGTTGCTTGCATAATTAAATGAGTGGAGAACGCATTCCTTTAGGTAAATCACAGTGAAGTAGGAGCAGGATTTGCCTGCAAGGTGCATAATGCCCATAGTCAGAGAAACTGGAGAATGGCCTAAATACCCACACAGGGGATTGGTGAAGTAAACTGTGGCACATAACAACAACAAAATAGTTAAAAGACCTGGGAGAAATGTTTGGTAGAAATACATTGTTGCATTAAAAAGGGTCCACTGGTCCTGGCCAGTTGGTTCAGTGGTAGAGCATCAGCCCGGTGTGCAGGAGTCCCGGGTTCAATTCCCAGCCAGAACACACAGGAGAAGTGCCCATCTGCTTCTCCCCTCTCCTCCCTCTCTCTTTTCTCTCTATCTCTCTCTTCCCCTCCCACAGCCAAGGCTCCATTGGAGCAAAGTTGGCCCGGGCACTGAGGATGGCTCCATGGCCTCTGCCTCAGGCGCTAGAGTGGCTCTGGTTGCAACAGAGCGGCGCCCTGGATGGGCAGAGCATCGCCCCCCTGGTGGGCATGCCGGGTGGATCCGGTCAGGCGCATGCGGGAGTCTGTCTCTCTGCCTCCCCACTTCTCACTTCAGAAAAAAATAATAGTAATAATTTTTTTTAAAAGGGTCCATTGCCAGCCTCAACCTCCCCTCCTGGGAGCCCAGGTCAGCTCCTTGGCCTGAACTTGGGGGACAGCTTATGGGGCCGCATACCTGTGCCCAATCTCATGGGCTATGGTGACCCCCAGGTCGAAGCCCGTATCTTCAGTGATGAGGCAGCCCCACGAGGAGGAGCAGGCGCCCCCCAGCTGGGTGACCCCCCGAACCTGCCGGTCACCATCAGGCGACTCCAGGTCAAACCTCGGGAAGAGAGAAGAGACGCCCGGGCAGCACTGAGGTGCCTGCCTGCCCGGAGCCCGGCCTCCTGGGCGGAGAGCAGGCAGGCCGGGGAGCAGCGTGGGGCGGGCCAGCCCTCGCTCGGGGGGCGCGGCTACCTGGTGATGTACAGGACCAGGTCAGCGTGCCCCGGGTCCCTGTCGTCCTGGGGGTTGACAGTCCTGCCCCACTCACAGACCCTCTGCAGCGATGAGGTGATGTTGGCTGTGACATTGGGAGCATCCTGGGGGGATCAGTGAAAGAGGCCCGCTTACCGGACCCACTCGCGCCACGCAGGGTGCTGACGGCTACAGGCCCCTCAGTCCTCGGGACACCTGGTTACCGTCCCTGTTACAGAGGAGGAGGGGCTTGGCGGGGCCGCGTGCGGGCGCAGCTGGGGCCCGGCCGGTCTGGCTAGCCGGGAGCCCTGGCATCACCCCGAGGCCCTGGGCAGACACGGTTCTGCAGAGACTCGCATTCCGGCTCGGCACCTACCTCGGGCTTCGTCAGGATGACCATGTTCACCAGGTGCACTCGGAACTGAGCGCCCAGGGACGGGTCCCTCAGCAGTTCTGACCCCTGTGGAAGGGCAGGCCGGAGGTGACACTGGGAACTGAGCACCCAGGGACGGGTCCCTCAGCAGCTCCGACCCCTGTGGAAGGGCAGGCCGGAGGTGACACTGGGAACTGAGCGCCCAGGGACGGGTCCCCCAGCAGCTCCGACCCCTGTGGAAGGGCAGGCCGGAGGTGACACTGGGAACTGAGCGCCCAGGGACGGGTCCCCCAGCAGCTCCGACCCCTGTGGAAGGGCAGGCCGGAGGTGACACTCGGAACTGAGCGCCCAGGGACGGGTCCCCCAGCAGCTCCGACCCCTGTGGAAGGGCAGGCCGGAGGTGACACTGGGAACTGAGCGCCCAGGGACGGGTCCCCCAGCAGCTCTGACCCCTGTGGAAGGGCAGGCCGGAGGTGACACTGGGAACTGAGCGCCCAGGGACGGGTCCCCCAGCAGCTCCGACCCCTGTGGAAGGGCAGGCGGAGAGGTGACACTCGGAACTGAGCGCCCAGGGACGGGTCCCCCAGCAGCTCTGACCCCTGTGGCAGGGCAGGTGGAGAGGTGACACTCGGAACTGAGCGCCCAGGGACGGGTCCCCCAGCAGCTCCGACCCCTGTGGCAGGGCAGGCCGGAGGTGACACTGGGAACTGAGTGCCCAGGGACGGGTCCCCCAGCAGCTCTGACCCCTGTGGAAGGGCAGGCCGGAGGTAACACGTGGGCGGGGGTAGCCCGCTCCCAGCCGCTGCTGACTGCAGAGGCCGCCAGGGGGAGGGCCTGCAGGGCACGCTCAGCACGGCAGGGGGCAGGGGCGGGGGGGGGGGGGGGGCCCAAACTGTGGTCCTTGAGATAGACGTGCCCTCACGCTCCCTCCCCATCTCTGCTGCAGCCCAGGGGTGGGGGGCGGGGTCTGGGGCTGTCAGTCATCAGCTGAGATCAATTCCCTAAGGGCTCCTCAAACCCCCTCAGCCAGAATACTCTTACACCGTGAGTGTATGCATTGAGTGGGTGTCTTTGCTAGCATCGGACTCCATTGCACTGCGGTGGTTGAAGGTGACCGTGTGGCATCGATCCCGCTGCTGTGGAAGCCTCCGGGCAGCCCAGAACACGGTCATCTTTGTGTACGTGTCATGTGCGGACTCTCTGGCTGTCTGGCACTGGGTCTCAGGGAGCCCATGAGATGAAATGTGATCGCCAGGTGGTTGGGACCCCTGTCTCTCCGCTACCTCTGTGTCTCTCATTACTGGCTGGTGGGAGTCCTGCCTCCTGCCCCACCTTCTCCCCTGGGAGCCGAGTGGAGGGGAGGCCAGCAGAGATGGGGGTGCCTACACGAAGGGAGCAGAGAGAGGCCGGCAGGGGGCGGCCCCCCTGGCAGTCACACAGCTCTGGCCAAGGTTCCCATAGGTCGGCGGCAGAGGCCAAACTTGATCGCCCCCCCTGGGCAAAGGGACCCAAGTAGCACGAGGCCGTGGGGTGCACCAGGGAGCGGAAAGGGGTTACCGGGCCTCGCCCGCCTCCGCCCCAGGTCAGGGAGAGGGGGAAGGGCAGACACCTTCTCCCCACCGCAGGGCCCTGAGCCTCAACGTGACCCCAGCCTCGGATTAACCCCCAAGTTCAACTCGCCGAGTCCAGCTCCTAGACAAGCCAGCCCACGGCCACGGCCACAGCCCCGCCCACAGGACAGCGTGTCCAGAGCCCCCCAGGCCGGGCTGGTGGTCCAGGCCTCCCGAGCCCCGCTCCCGGCGGTCAGCGCGGGCCGAGCAGAGCACTCACCATGTTGAGGTTGGTGAGCACGTATCTCTCCGTGTCCTCCTGGTGAGCCTGGTAGACATCGGGGCCCACGGCCACCAGCAGCTCCAGGTGCAGGACGCTCCCCTCCACGGGCAAGGGGGGAGGCAGGGCTGGAGGCGAAGGTTCCAGAAAGCAGGTGAACTGTGGCTTTAGCCGCCCGGTCGGCCGTCCCCACGGCACCTCACGGTCCCCACGGCCGGGCCTCTGTCACCCTGTGCTCCCGGGCTTGGGGACACAGTGGTGGAGTCCTGTCTCTGCCGCGGACACTTAAAAAGCTGGTGGGCCCGGTCCCCAGCTGTCTCATGGGGAATGTGGGCGAACAGAAGAACACCACTCCTGGGTTCCGTGACTGCTGGCTAAGTGGCCTGCTCTGCGCCCTCCCCACAGCCCCTGGGTTCCGTGACAGCTGGCTAAGTGGCCTGCTCTGCGCCCTCCCCACAGCCCCTGGGTTCCATGACAGCTGGCTAAGTGGCCTGCTCTGCGCCCTCCCCACAGCCCCTGGGTTCCGTGACAGCTGGCTAAGTGGCCTGCTCTGCGCCCTCCCCACAGCCCCCCCTGCGGCCCTCAGACACCCACAAACAGACTTAAGACATTTGTGTCCCCCCAACTCCTCAGGAGTCAATGTGCTCGGAGGGTTGAGAGGTCCCAAACTCTCATGTCCCTTTCTGTTGTGACTGTTAGAACCAACGGTGCCCAGGCAGCCGAGAGGACAGAGGCTGCTAGGTCCTAGGAGTCCTGCCTTCTCAGGACATCCCAAGGACACCCATCCCATTAGTGCCTGGACATTTCAGGGCATGGGTGGCAGCATGGGGCCCGGGCCGGAGCTATTGTGAGACTTTTTATGTCCTTCTGGTCAGCCCCAAGCCCCGTTCTGGGCACACGCCAGAGAACAGGATCACTCCAGGGTGGCAAGTTGAGCCCAAGACAGCAAGCCGCCTGCACGGGACGCAGCCAGGGGGGCGCCCACGCGGGGCTGGGAGGCGGCAGGGCTGCCTGCACCCCTGGCCCTGCCTGAGCTGCCCCAGGGGCCACTTCCTGTCTTCCGGCCTCTGGGAAATGTCGGGAACCAGACGCAGCCTGCTGTACCCCCATCACCCTCCTGGGGGAGAGAGCAGCCTGCTGTACCCCCCCATCACCCTCCTGGGGGGGAGAGCAGCCTGCTGTACCTGGCCCCTCTCGCAGGACGGGGCCTCGCTGGGCCGTCACGGCACCGGCTGTGGACTTGCCCTGAGTGCTCTCCAGGGGCTCCTGCTCAAGTCCAGGGTCCCGGAGCTCCTCTGTGTGGGACCGCTAGGGACCCACGCCCGTTGGGGCTGCACTCACTGCCTGCCACCTGCTGCCTGCCCCCCACTGCCCACACTCCCGTCCCGCCTCATGCACAGGGCCTGGTGAGGACCCTCGTGGGGTCCCACATAGAGGAGAATGAGGGGGTCTCGAGGGACCAGCTAAGCCTGTGCTAATGAACAGCACTGCCAGTCACCACCCTGGGTGGCCTGTCCCAGCCCAAGCTGGGCCACCCAAGGTTAGGTGCCATCCGTCACGATATACACGGACGGCTCTGGCTAGTTGAGCGACGCGTTGGGACAAACTTTGCACGGACACCTGACACCAGTCCTGGGCTGGTGCTGTCCTCACCACGTCCCAGGTAAAGACGCTGAGGTCAGTCGAGTGACGAGTGACGGGGTCCGGGGTCATCTGTACTGAGTGACAGAGCTGCGACCTGAACCTCGGGCTCCGGCGGCAAAGCCCAGGATCTCCCCACTCCCCGCTTCCTGGGTTTGCACCTGGCGCTGCCACCCGCTCGCTGGGTGGCCTTGGGAAGGCCGGGGTTTCCTGAGCCTCCGTGGGGTCTGACAGTGGGCGAAGATCTAACGTAGCGCATCGCAGGGCAGCGGGCCATGGGGTGGTGGTTGGGGGTCCACCAGCCACGCCCTCAGCACCAGGCTCCCACTCACCCAGCCGCCAAAGCAGCAGGTGACCCGGGCCCCTGTGCCCAGGGGCAGCAGGCTCGGCTGTTGGGGACTGCAAGCCAACAGGGTCCTTGTGGTTTAGATTTTGGGGGCACAGAGGTGTGAGGGACTGGCAGTAAGCTGACAGTCTGCCCAACCCCCCACCTCACTTGCTTGCTTAAGTTGCTAAAGACTAAGTTTTTCTCCACACCTCCATGCTAGCTGTGGGGCTGGATTGTTTGTGCTCGTCCTATCCCCCCCGTCCCTGGGAGAGACTGGAGGCAGTTTCCTGTTTATCCTTTGTTTTTGTGAAGTTAAGATGTTATGCAGGGTGGAGGGTTCTCTGCACTTGGGAGAAATCTTGGGTTGCCTTGGAAATGTGACTTTGTATCAGAGATCTCTTTGATTTGCGAATGACTTTACTCTGCCCTATAAATAAAGCGGTTTGGAGGTGGAGAGTTCCCTCCCTCTTGCAAGCTAAGGCCTTGCAGAGGCCTCCGGATCCCATCCTTTTTCTCTTTATTTCTTCATCCACGCCATTCCCACTCAGGACCTGGAATCACTAGCCACGCTTCTGCGCAGCACTCGGCCTCCCGTAAAGCAGGGGTGGGGGTCCCTCTCAGTGGCCGGAGGGGGCATTCACCACTCGCTCGCTGGGGAAGGAGGCGGGGAGGCAGGGAGGAGGCCAGCTCCGGGCGGCCGCAGGAGAAGGTGAAGAGCCATCCCAGAGCACAAAGGAGCAGTGTCCTCACAGACACAGCTGAGTGGGGCCACACCGAATTGGGGGCACTGCGGGAGACAGGGGCCACCTCAGTCACTCCTCCTGGGCCCTCTGGTCCTCGTGCAGGCGAGGGGACCCACGCTGCCCCTTTGGGTGAGAATTAGTGGGGGCAGCGCCACCCTGGGGCACAGGAGCCTGGGTTCAAGGCCAGCTCCTTCTAGCCCCGTGGGGCAGGAGACGATGCCTCTCCAGCCCTCATCGAGGGGCGGCCAGTGCTCAGCACACTAGCCTTGTCTTGGAACACTGCTCACGAGTGAAGTCCTGAGCCCTGGCAGGCAGAGCGGGTTCAAAGGGCTTCCGTGATCTCTGTGGAATGCAGGAGCCCAAGGCCAGCCCCAGGGCCCTTTCCACCAGTCTCCTTCACCCCAAGGGAGCCCCTGGAGAGCTGGGGGACCCCAGGCAATGGTCTGCTAGGAGGAGGGCCAAGCCTGAGGGCCAGGAGTAAGAGATACACACAAGTTCCTGGCCCCCACACCCCCAGTCAGCCCCAGGGGGTCCTGAGTGGGCGCCCCCAGCCCAGCCCTCCAGCCCTCCAGCATGCCCCTTCCCCTAGAAACATGTTTCCTCCCCCAGTGCCTATCCTTTGACTCCGCCCCCAGCACACACACACACACACACACACACACACACACACACACACCCCTGCCTTGGTCAGTGTGCCTCTGACCCAAACCACAGAGAAGTCAGTTACACATGGGACACCCCTGATTCTCTCCACCCTGACCACTAGCCCACCCTGCCTCTGTTCCCACCTGTCTTTTCCTCAAAGTCACCAGCGGCCGCACTCAGAAGGGAGCCGGCACCCTGGAGAAGCCCACAGAAGCTCGCATGACGGGAAAGGCTCTGGTGGGACCGGGCCAGCCTTTATTTACGCGGCTTCTCTCAGAAGAGATAAATATTTATATCCCCGGCCAGAATTCCTGACACTCAGTCAGCCCAAGGGTGGCCCTGGAGCAGCACGGACCAGCCAATTAGTGACTGTTCCCCTTGACGCTGAGCAGGACCCCCGGGGTCAGCACCCAGCTCTGTCCACAACACCCAGACCAGCTTTATCGATGTCGCAGGAAGTAATGGAGTTCAGTAACAGGGCACAATGGCAGTGGCTCTGACCTCCCCGCAGAGCCACGGAAAATGCCAGACACCGCCCCCCCCCCCACTCAATGGCAGATACCCTGCAGGCTCTGAGATGCTCCCCTCCCCAGGAAAGCGTGAGGACACGTACCTTTTAAGGCGGCATCAGGGCCAAAGTAAGAAGTCGCCTCCTCGGGCTCCAAAGCCTGAAGAAATCCCTGCAGGAGAGAAAGAAAAGTGAGGAGAGAGGAAGAGACACCAGGAAGGAGTCCACGGGGCAAAAAGGTAAGATAGGGGAGGGGAGGGCCCGTGAGCCGGTCCCCAGGTGCAGGGACAGTCCTGGGAAGCCGGGACCCCCCTCAGTGAGCCGGTCCCCAAGGTGCAGGCTCCTCCGCCCAGTGCAAGCCCTGGCGGTGAAAGGACACCCCCTCTGCCCAAGGCAGCCAGCCCCCTCGCTCCCCAGGGGCCTACCTCAGCACCCCGAAAGCTCCGGTCCCCAGGGCTCCTGCGCATTCACCCACCTGCTGGACATCGGAGAGTCCCCAGCAGCCCAGGAGGAGGACCGCAGAGGTGAGGATTCCCCACACACACGTCCCCCTCATCCTCAGCGAAGCCAGCTGCCCAGAGAGATGTCGGGAAGTCTGGTCGGAGTGGAATGTGACAGAGCTCTCTGGGCGGGGCCAGCAGGCTGTGCTTACTCTTGGGAGCTCCCCCCCCCCCGGGGGACATAACAGGGGCCGGGACAGGGGCCGTGGGGTGAGTGGCCAGCAGCAGGCTCCTCCTGCTGTAGCCTGGGCCTTGGTTCAGAGCACCAGCCAGCCCTGTGCTCTGGGATGGGGCTGGACTGAAGCTCCCCGCCCCAGGGAGGGAGCACCGGCCTGGGAGTCGGCAGCTGTGGACACAGGCGGTGAACTGTGACTGCAGACGGCCTCTCACCAGCGTCCAGCCTCAGACAAGCCGCTCTCCTCGGCTGACACCCCTGCTGTCCGTGACCAGTCCGTTGTCTTCTCCTCCTTCCCTTCCTCACCCAGGGCAGACTCCAAGCCCTGCCCCCAGCCCCTCCCACTTAGCTGTCACCTATTCTGTGCCTGCACAGGACGGGCAGAACCACAGAGCCGGGCTGGGCAGCGTCCCTTGCACCCAGCATCGCAGACCACCCACCAGGCAGTCCCTTCACTGCCCGGAAGGCTCTCGGTCACACTGTCCGAAGCTCCATTTCACGGTCCCTCACGCAGCCCTCAGCAGGGCGTCTCGGTGGGTTTCCCCTTCTCCTGTCTTCGGTTATTCGGGAGGACGCCCCATCCGCCCACTCTGGGCCAACCGCTCTCTTTGCTCAGGTGCCAGATCTGCATGGTGGCCTGAGGTTCTGCCGGGGTCCAGCCCCGGGGGGAAGGATCCAGGGGTCCCACAGGAAGAGACGGCGTCGGCACGAATCGAGTGAGAGAGCCGAATTCTTTTCTTTCTCTTTATTCTCCGGTTAGCATTTACTGCCAGGCATCTCTCTCAAATGCTGGTCTAGCTTTCTTTTTATGCACACACACTAAGTTACAATCACATGGTATTCAGAATACATTGATCAATTATTGTTTTTGTATCACTATGCTTACATTTTTTAGGTAACTATAAATCAGGTGGTAAGTCATTCAAAGTACAGTTATACAATCACTTGAACAGCAATAACAATGTTGGTACAGACTTCTAAAAGGTCAGTACTGAATAACAACTCTACCTTACCTATGATGCTATTGTCTAATCAAATTTTATTTATTACTATATTCATACTCTAGTTAGGTTCTAACTTTACTTTTCTCAGAGTGTTCCACCACCTGCAGGTCAGGTATGCAAGAAGAATGGAAAGTTTCTTTACTCTACTACATGAAAAGGCTAGGGAGGAAAAGTGATGAATTAAGTGAAGGCTGAAAGGTGCTCTGTGTATAGTTACTGTTTCCTACCTATTCATAAGTCACAATCTATTCTTTCTAACATGATTAATAAAAAGAAGTTCTCCTACCAACTTAACCCTTTATGAGGGATATCATAGCCAGCCTCTTATGTCTATGAGCCCAGTTCAAGGGGCTTACAGGCTTTTCTGTGGAACTCACACCCTCTGTCTCATTTCCAAAGAAATTACTATGAATCTACAGGGAAAGCACGGTACTATTATCCCTGTGCCATAAATGATAGCACACACCCAGAAAAGGGGGGATATAAGGCCAGATTAATTCAAAAAGGTCAAAAGGGGGAAGTATCGTTGTGCCTCTCCTCCGCGGTGACTTTGTCAACCCGCAGCTGTTAGTCTTCACTGCGGTGACTTTATTAACCAGCAGCCATTGGTCTTCTTCTGCTGTGACTTTGTCAACCAGCAGTTGTGGATCTTCTTCTGCTGTGACCTTGTTAGCCAGCACTAGTGGATCGGCTCCCGACAAGGTTCCCCCTTTCTGTGCTGCCTTCCACCGTTGTCTCCACAGACGTCCCTCCCCAGCGAGTGCTGTGCACACCGCACACCGTCTCTGTGCCGGCTGCCTGGAGCCCAGACCGACACACGGCCCTCAGCCTGGCTGCATGTAATCACCGTCTCCTACCTGGCCTCTGCTTCCTCCCTCGCCTACTCCCCCCATTTCTCCCACTGCGAGACCGCCCAACGCCTCCAGTCAGATTGTGTCACTCCCCAGCTTTCCAACAATCTGTGTCCCTCTGCCCGTAGGAAAAAGCGTCAAGTGTCCCAACTCCTTTCTGCAGCCTCCAGAGGCTCTGACATCCCCTCCGCTGGCATCGCCTATATATATAATTATTATTATTTTAGTGTAAGTACGCCCCCACCCATTGCAACTATTGCACAGCATGTGATTATTCCAAAAATGACCGCTTATAACCCAAACGCCTGTTTCTCTGGGCGTCCTGCATTTTGTGCGGTAACCTCACCCCTGCTGATCTCCGCTAGGACATCTCATTTTATCTTCTTCCTTGTAGGCACCGCCATCGCAAATTATCTCGCTGACTTCTTATCCGTATTTCCCTGAAGGCCCCTCGCACATACAGAGACTCAGATGGAAACTTTAGGGAAGTGGAGGCCTCATCTGTGTTGTGTGTTAAGGTATTGTCAGGACCGAGTATGGAGTGCTAGCAATTTCTCATTGTTGTTCTGTAAAGTAATATATATATATTTCTGTAAAATAATATATATATATAACATCCTTTAAAAGAATTATTAGTAAGTGACATCCTTTCAACGCTTTGTTTTGTTATGGGATCTGGCTGCAGTGCCTTTGCAGCCCTGTGGCTCCGGTAAGCCAGGCTGTGTACAGACCTGGGTCTCTCCTTCCCGCTCCTGGGCCTCAGTTTCCCCACTCGGTAAGGAAGATGCCAGGTGAGGCTGAGCTGGGCATCATCCAGCGGGGCGGGAGTGGCCCGGGCTCCACTAGACCTGGCCGCCCAGCGCCCCCTTGCGGCCGCCTGCGCCCCGGCGCCCTGCCGGCCCAGCCGCGGTGTTACACCGACAGCGGCCCCCCAGTGCCCTTCCGGCGCCTGCGTTTCTCATTCCCCCCACCCCCCATCTCGGATCTCGTGAGATCTCGGGCTTACCCGAACCCAATCCGAGGTCGCCAAACCCGAACGCCGCTCTCTGGGGTGGCGACTCTTTTCCCATGCGGGCGAAAAACCCGGCCCCGCCTTGCTCCCTAACCTGTGGAACTAGAGGCGGAGGTCCCGTTTCCAGCCGATCGGGAAGAAGAGTACTTCCGGGGGTTGGAGCGCACGTGTCGAGGCGAGTGTGGGGTCGCTTCCGGATACGTTTCCCTTGGGTCTGATGAGTTGGTGGCTACCCCGACCCTGAGCTCGGTTGGCAGAGCCCGGAGCCGGGGACAACGCGCCTTGAATGGGCGCAGGGGGCCGGGCCCGGGGAGGGCGGGGGCGCGCTGTGTGCCCCTGGTCTAGGCGTGGACGTCGTGCTCGGCTCAGGCCCTCGGTGATGCCGGGATGGTGAAGGCCAAGGTGCCCACCCCCCAGGCCGCCCCCGGCCACCCCGTGGCTGAGCCAGGGCTCGTCCAGAAGCTAGCCCGCAAGAAGAAAAAGAAGAGAAGGTTCTGGAAGAACAGAGCGCAGGAAGTACACAAGAAACCGGGAAGCGACTCCAAGGTGGTGCTGCGCCCTCCGAGGGCACCGGCGGACTTTTCCCAGAACTGGAAGGCGCTGCAGGAGGTAAGGAGGGTAGGGGCGGGGGCTCGTTTCCCTAGCTACGTAGATGGGAAACAGGAGAAGGACTCATGGACAAGCAGATAGCACGCCCTTGGCATAGAGGGTCTGAGCGACACGCAAGGCTTTTTAAGTTAGGTAATAGTTGATGACAGCTGCCCCAATTGCTGAGCTCTTAAAACGTCAGACAGCGCCGTATGATCTAGTCTAGTGTGTGTTCTTATTGACAGTCATTCCGACCCTGTGAAGTAGCCCCCCCCTCCCTTTTTATCACCTCCCCTCTACAGATGAGGAAACGGGTCTGGAAAGGTTAAATGACGCAGGATTGCGGCCCGGTCTGCAGAACCGAGAGTCTGACGCTGCGTCCCTGCTCTGAACACCGGTTGCACCCACCGCCATTTCCGGCACCAGGGGGCAGGCCAGCATCTCTGCCAGGTGCTCAGGTGCTGGTCCGTGTGCTTCACTCATAGATTCTCCCTCCCCACCTGCCTTGGAGTTTGTTGTTATTGTTGCTGTTCGCTAGATAAGGAAATTGAGGCAGAGAACCAGGAACTTGGCCCGAGGTCACAAAGCTGGTACGTGGCAGGCTGGGGCGCAGAGTTACACATTCGGGCGTGAACGTGTGCTCTTGGCGACTGCTGACCTCCAGAGTCTGTGCTGCACTTTTCTGGAGCCTCGGAGTGAGCAAGAGGACAGAGAATAGCTTCTTGAGCCTCTTCACATGTCCCATGGCTATCTTGGGGTGGGGGGTCCTAACTTTCCCGTCTTGACAAACAGGACTGAATAAATTCTCACGGGCAGCCCCTGGGTTCTGTCTGATTTCTGGACCTGTAACTCTACCTCTTCATCTCAAGAAAGTGAAGCAAAGTTGAGCAGAAAGGATGCTTGTTGTGGGAAGAACCTTGAGTTTTCTCCCGAGAGCATTAAGGTAGATCAGCCCGAGACCTTCACAGCTGTAGCCGATCAAGGCTTGGAGGTGGTTTCCAGGCACCAGATTGTTGGCCTTACCTGGGAGGAGGTAACAAAATGAACGTGAAGACAGGTTGTACAGCATTCCCTCGGGCTTAGAGAGAAATAGCGTCTGTTTAATCATTTATCAGGTCCTTAAGATGTAGTCTGTGAGTTTGAAATTTTGTAGGAATAAAGGAAGTATGTCAAGTATGTGGATATGATTGGTTTGTGTGTGATGACCAAATTAAAGTTCCCATGTATTTTATTCTGGGTCCTGTCAGCTGCTGAAACAAAAATCCCAGGTCCCGGAAAAGCCTCTTGCTATCTCTCAGATGAATTCCACAAAGCAGCCCCAAGTTGTCCGACGGCACAGAAAAGCGAAAGGAGATGAGGTGGGGACAGAAACAACAGATGAGGTGTCCACGGCAGGCCCTGCTCCTCCAGGATCTCTGCCCGACGGGAAGGTGCCAGCTCCTCCAGGGTCTCTGCCCAGCGGGAAGGTGCCAGCTCCTCCAGGGTCTCTGCCCAACGGGAAGGTGCCAGCACCGCCCACGAAGGCCAGCAGAGCAGGACACAGTGAGAGAGAAACCAAGAAAAGGACAAATGGTGACATTTCTCCAAAACCAGGGGACATCAAACATAAGAAGCGGAAAGCGAAGGAGGAGACTGCAGCCCTGACTTTGGCCCTGCCCACCGAGTAAGTGCTGGCGGTCTCTGGCCTGAGGCTCAGCCGGGGCGACTGGCATAGCCTTCTCCGCCATCGAGCCGCAGCCAGCCTCAGTCATCCTGACGGCTGAGGACAGAGTCACAGTGACGAAGCCCTGTCTCTGAAGGGGGGCCGAGGCTGGGCCTCCACAGCCCCCCCGCCACGTTGCCCTGATGCGGTCTGGTTCTGTGCTCGTTCTCTGTTTCCCTGAGGATGCAGGCAGCGTGAGGGAGGGCCTGTTTCACGCTGCTGTGTCTGGGCCCAGAGCAGAGCTGGCTACTTAGTAGCCCGCAGTAGCTGAAGCCAGGAAGACCAAGTTTGAAGCCCATTTCTGCATCGTGATAGTTGGATGTGTGGGGCGAGTTCCTGACGAACGCTCCCTGGGCCTCCCTGTGGTCCTGTGCTGTTGGCGGGGCAGGTCTCAGAGATGGGACATGCTGGCTGAGCGCCTGGTGGTTACTGAACAGACCCTGTGAGGGTCACTCACATGGGGAGGACCAGGCCTCAGTGGCCACCTCTGAATAGCTCAACCAGTGGCGGTGTGTTTGTGAGTCAGGGTCTCTGTCTGCCTGTCGCTGGGTCTTGAGGACAGTTGCTGAGGGGTGCAGGAAAGAACGGTCCGAGTGCCTACCTGTGTCCCCATGGCAGGGACGCCGCCTGCAAACAGAGCAGTCTCCTCAGGCCCTCCCGGCTAAGGCTGATGGTCGAGTAGGGGAGCCAGATGATGAACTGAAATTATTTCAGTGATTCAGCAAGTGTGGTCCGGGAGGAGCAAGTCCACACGGGTCAGAAAGAGATCCCTAAGGAAAGGACATGTAACCTGAACCTGAAAGACACATTCCCTGGGCAGACACTCACATCCCTGCGTGGGCGCTGGAGTCGAGCGAGGGCTGCTGGGTCCTGCTCTTGGCGGGGTTCTCTTTATTGGTATCGCCCGAGAGTTCCACATGCAAGCATGTTCCTTTGTGATTCGACAGGAAACAGCATAGTCGTTAAACCTCGCTGGAGGGTTACGTTCCGTTTTATTTGTAGTTCCTAAGTTTCGGATAATGAGCTTATTTTCTAGTTATAGAGAAAAGGGGTGAAAGAAAAGTTAGGGCATCTCCACTAACCGTGCGGTCAGCCTGTCCCCTTTGACTTTTAGACAAGACATCTGGTTCGATGATGTTGACCCAGCGGATATCGAAGCGGCCATGGGCCCCGAGGCAGCCCAGATAGCGAGGCGACAGCTGGGTCAGAGGGAGAGCCGCGTGACGCTGGAGAAGGAGGGGGCCTTCCGGGGGTACGTGGCTCTGCCCGGGGGGCGGGCGGGGCCCTTCACGGGGAGCTGCCCCTTTGCCCCAGCTGCACTGGGCGGGCGCCTCCTGGGGCCGCAGAGCGGATCCGCTCCCAGTGCCGAGTCCGGGGTCCTGCGGTGCTGATTAAATGCGAGCCTTGTCCCCTTCAGCCTGACAAAAGCTCTGGCCATGGACTGTGAGATGGTGGGCGTGGGCCCCACGGGGGAGGAGAGTGTCGCCGCCCGCGTGTCCATTGTGAACCAGTTTGGGAAGTGTGTCTATGACAAGTACGTCAAGCCGACCCAGCCAGTGACTGACTACAGGACGGCGGTCAGCGGGATCCGGCCGGAGCACCTCAAGCAGGGTGGGTCACTCCCGGCTCATGAGCTGAGAAGGGACGGCGGGGACTGGCTTCACTCCTCTTGGTCCCTTCTCTGGGGCATCCCCCATAGCAGGAGCCCTGGTGGTCTGGCCCCCGGGGAACTGCTCTTCGTACGGCTCTCACCCCGTGTCTTCGCCACCGAGCCGAAGCCCAGACACTGTCCCTGAATTGCTCTGTGCCACTTGGCAGCCGGGACCAGGGTGGAGGCCAGAGCGGGGGTGGGAGGTGAGACAGGGTCTTCTGGGTCTTTATCACGACTTTGGGAAGACATGGGAAGGTCGTGAGCAGTGAGTGAGGGGCCTGGTCTGGCCCGGGTTCTAGCAGGTTCCGTCTGGCTGTGGTTGTTGGACTCTGGGCCATGAGGGCGGACGTAGGAAGATGAGGCATGAGCTAGCCAGGAGGTGGCTGTGAGGTGACAGCTAGCCAGGAGGTGGCTGTGAGGTGACAGCGTGTGGCCCGCTCCAGACCCGCTGAGGGCCGAGGCCGTGGGGTTTGCTGATGGGCTGGCTGTGGGAGGAACAGTGAGGCCCCGGATGTGAGGTGGCAGACTGGGGGAGAGACTAGGGTCACGGTCACAGTTGCTGACGGGCTGGCTGTGGGAGGAACAGTGAGGCCCCGGGTGTGAGGTGGCGGAGTGGGGGAGAGCCTAGAGCCTAGGTCACTGCCACTGCTGTGCGAGGGGACGGCCCCAGGGTCCCTGTCCTCTGCACCTCTCGGGTTCTGTGCACACACGACACGAGGTGGCCCCAGCCTGCCCACCCTGCTGGGTCGGGGCAGGCAGAGTCACGGGGGGTGGCCCCCGAGGGTCTGCTGTGAGAGAGCAGGTCAGCTGCCCGGGAGGCCGAGGGCCAGAGCTGCGCTCCCCGCCGTCTGCGGCCAAGGACCGCTCTGTTGCTCTCTCCAGACGGAGGGACATAAAGCACAGCCTGGCTTCTTAGCAGAGTCGGTGTCAGCGGGCTGGGCCTCCGGCCTGTCTTCCTCCATGTGGGGCACAGGGCCCTGCACTGGCCAGTGGTGGGAGGGCCACAGGGACCAGGGGTGGCTGACAGCACGTCCCAGGTCAGAACTGAGCCTGCCGGGCCCTGCAGTCCGACCAGGGCTGGGCCGGATTCACTGTCACTCAGAACCACCTCGGTTTGTTTTCAGGAGAAGAATTTGAAGTCGTTCAGAAGGAGGTGACGGAGATGCTGAGGGGCCGCATCCTTGTCGGGCATGCGCTGCACAACGACTTGAAGGTGCCGCCCGCACACTCTGCCCCAGGGGTGGGGGCAGCCCGGGTCTGAACCCCCCGCCCATACACTCTGCCCCAGGTGTGGGGGCAGCCCGGGTCTGAGCCCTCTGCCCGTACACTCTGCCCCAGGTGTGGGGGCAGCCCGGGTCTGAGCCCGCCGCCCGCCAGGGCCTCGTGGGGAAGAGGGGTTACAGCTACAAACCACAAATGACAGTGACCGTTACTGTTTTTTCTCCTAGGTACTCTTTCTTGATCACCCCAAAAAGAAGATCCGGGACACACAGAAATACAAGCCCTTCAAGACTCACGTGAAGGTACTGGTGTGGCCGGGCTGCGTTAGCTCTGCGCCCTGGTGCTGACTCATGGCCGAAGGACTGGTGTGGTCTTGTTTTTCCTTGAATGGAATTAAAAGGACCTTGGAAAGGAGAGCTCTGAATGCCCTTAAAAGTTCACATGGCCGAGGACCGGTTATTTCCACCTCTGATCTCCGAGGCGACCAGCAGAGGGTGCTCCCCCCCATGTCCCACCCCCCACTGTGGGCTCACGGGTGCCACTAGCTGCGGGTGCTCCCAGGGAGGGTCCTTGGGGCTGGGCCTGTGCCCCGGCTCAGGCAGCACCCACAGGGCCTCCACCCCACGCAGTGTGCCCCCTCCTCTGTCCCGCAGACTGGAAGGCCGTCCCTGAAGTTGCTGGCGGAGAGAATCCTGGGGGCCCGGGTGCAGCAGGCGGAGCACTGCTCGGTACGTGTCCTGCCCTGAGTCCCTGGGGCTGGGCCAGCCCTGACCGTGGGCTGGCAGGCGTGGCGGGCCTGGGCGACCGAGCAGCGGCTTACAAAGGGTTCAACTCTAGACGTTTATGTTGAACTAATTAGCACACTAATAAACGTAATTATTTGGAGAAAAAGTCCTCGATCTACACTGAAGGCCACTGTCAGTGCGCTGCAGCCTTCAGCCCTTGGGCCTTCTGCCTGTCGTGGGCCCCAGCATCAGCCTCAGAGCCCGCTGTCCCTGCACCAGCGTTCCTAATGCTCGTTGCCGTCGCAGGCCTCTCACAGGCGCTGTTCGGGTCCTTCTGTGGCGCGGCGAGGGTGCTCCGCTGGAGGCCGCCCCGCTGGCTTCTTCCTCCGCCCCGGTGCCTGGTGCTCGGGCTCGGGAGCTGTGGGGTTGACTGTCGGGGTCGTGCGTGTCACCCGCTGGGTCAGTCACAGGGTGTTCCGTGTCGCCTAGGTCCAGGACGCCCAGGTGGCAATGAGACTCTACGTCACGGTGAAGAAGGAATGGGAGCGCGCGGCCCAGGACCGGCGCCCGACCGCCAGCGCCCCGGTCGCCAGCGCCCCGGCCACCAGCGCCCCGGCCACCAGCGGGAACGGCGCTCCACCTCTCCCTCCGCCCCGCGGCTGCGTCTCTGTCCCCAGGCACTTGTGACCAAACCACGGGACAGATTGGGTCTCTCCAGGGGTGACCGCATCGTGGCAGCAGGGGACGAGGGCATACCCTGCTGAGAACAGCCTCTTTGACTTTTCCGTCAGACCGGGTCCTGCCCTGGGGTCCGGGCCACGGACAGGGGCTGTCGTCCTGGGCGTAGGTGGCTGAGGGCCGTGGGGACCCATGTGGAATCGCCTGGCCGAGCACCAGCATCAGGACAGGAGTTGGGGCCGCGCCTGCACCCTCCTGTCACCGCTCCTGTGGCAGCGCACTTCGCTGGGGTTGACCCCACCCCAGGGCAGGGAGCACCCAGCTGTCCACTGGGTCTCGGCATCTTCCTCGGACGGGGGCCCAGACCGCTGTCTGCAGCTGCCTCTGGACTAGGCTTCCCACGGTGGCATTCTTTTCTTTCCCCACCCCTCACCACCTGCCACGTTTAAACTCCACGTTGGAACCCATGGTGTGGCCGTGTCGGCTGGGGCAGCGATAATAGTTACTCCCCAAGGCGGTGCCCCTCCCGTGCTGGGACTGACATGCCAACCTCGGGTGATTCAAGCTGCAAGAGTGGGTTTCCGTGGGCAACCTGGCCCAGGGCCTCTGTGGGAACAGGCATGGGAGCAGCGGGTCACGAAGCCCAAGGCTCTTCCCCGTCTCCTGAGGTACAGAAAGGTCCAGACACACTAAGGACAGGATTGAACATAAATGAGGTTTTTATTTGACGCGGAGCCAGTGGAGTCTGTGTGTTCCCCTGTTCAGAATGGTCTGGGGGTGCTGCTGTGTACATGCCGCCACTGCCTGGCCAGGGCTGAGGGGTGTGGAGAGGGTGGAACCCAGTACCTCAGCCCCCGGGCAGCCCTACCCCCCAGGAACTGGCCTGTGCTGTCACGAAGGCGGATGCACACACACCAAGCCCTGCAGGAAACACCCTCAGTGGGCAGCTGGGAGGCAGGGGAGCAGGTGCGGGGCGGGGGGGTGATGCTTCCTCAGGCTGAGGCTGGCGGACCCCCGACAGAGCAGGGTAGCTGGGCCTTCTCCAGTCTCAGGAGCACCCTTTCTGCATAAGACACCAGCTCCTGGGAGGACAGGACAAGTGGGTCACTCCATGGACTGTCCACTGTGAAGAGGTCCCGTTACCTCTTGCCTTTAGTAATGGCAGACAGGTAGGGTTAGTAAAACTACACACAGGTTGGGTCTAACCTGTGGCAGTGCAGTTGATAAAGCGTCGACCTGGAAAGCTGAAGTTGCTGGTTCAAACCCTGGGGCTTACCCAGTCAAGGCACATATGGAAGTTGATGCTTCCTGCTCCTCCCCCTTGGGTCTCCCTTCTCCCTTCTCTCTCTCTCTCTCTCTCTCTCTCTCTCTCTCTCCTCTCAAATGAATAAATCTTATAAAAAACTACACACAGGAGTCTTGGCCGGTTGGCTCAATGGTAGAGGGTCAGCCTGGCATGTGGAAGTCCTGGATTCAACTACTGGTCAGGGCACACAGGAGTCACTAATTCTTGCCCTCTTCCCCTCCGGCAGCCATGGCTCGAATGGTTCAAGCAAAGTTGGCCCCGGGCACTGAGGATGGCTCCACGGCCTCGCCTCAGGCACTAAAAGGAGCTCAGTTGCTGAGCTATGCTACAGTGGCCTGGACAAGGCAGAGCTTTGCTGGGTAGGGGGCTTGCCGGGTGGATCCCGGTCAGGGTGCATGCAGGAGTCTGTCTCTGCCTCCCCTCCTCACTTAAAAGACGGATCCAGGTCATTCCTGCATACACCTAGTTTGGGCCCCTGGACTCGGCCACCTGGTTGGACCACAGAGGTGGGCGTGAGGCCTGGTGTGCGGAGCCCCACCGGCACTCACCAGGCTTGAGGTGAAGCGCCCCTTGATCTCCTGGACCAGGGGCTGGATGCCGCAGGACACCAGCACGGGCAGGATGTCCTCTGTGGGCCGAGTGCGGGTCCTGAGGCTGGGGCCCTCTGCACCCCTCCCCAGGGGCCCCGAGCCCAGCTGTGGCCAAGATGTGGCTGGGTCCCCATCCCACTTGGGCTGAGCACAACCACCCCATCCCTGGGCTCAGAAGTCACAAAGCCAGTGAGGCACCTGGCGCACAGTGGACACTTGTGTCCCGTGAATGGGACATTTTGGAAGGACCCCTTCCCTTCTCCCAGCAGCTGGAGCCGAGAGCAGGGTGCCTCTGAGCACGAGCTTCCTGGGGGGACACGAGGTGGGGGGCTCTTACGGTAGGAAGCCAGGTGGGCCAGCAGCATGCACACATTCTCCACCACCTCCGGGTCATCCTTGTGCTGCTCGTAGGTCTCCCTGGCCAGGGCGAGGCCCCCGCTGCCCTCCTTGGGCATCACCACCTGCAGCGCCGCCAGCTCTGGGGGGTGAGGGGAGGCGGGCCCCGGGTCATTCCCTGTGGCCGCCCGTGCCTCTGTGCCCACTGGGAAATGGGGCGACCGGGTTCTTAGAGTTGTAGAGAGTACTGTGCTTGGGGGGGGGGGGCCTTAGCCGCCGGCAGGGCAGGCCATGGCTCCCGCCAGAACAGGGGTCTCCGGCTGTAGGGGGCGCACTGGGGTGCTCCCGGAGCCCCCGCCTTTGGGGTGAGGCCTGTGTAAACAGGGACCCTGGCAGAAACTGACACTTGGCTGAGTTGAGTGTCACACAGCCAGCAGGTAGCCGAGCCACACTTGGCTGAGTTGAGTGTCACACAGCCAGCAGGTAGCCGAGCCACGATTCTCAGCTAGACTGGCTTCTCTCTGCATTCTGACAACCCCGCTCCTGGGGAGCCAAGCCACACCCTCTCGCCCTCAGAACCTCAGCCTCCCCTTCTGTCCCACACGGACTGGCAGCTCACCTCCGCCACAGACTGCTGTTGGAGGAACCTGGGGCGGGGTGGGGCAGGTCGAGCTCAGGGTGTATCCATCTGAGAGGGAAGACCCTGCCAGGCTCTTTGGAGCCTCCCTCCCACAAGTGAAGAAGACCCCACTCCCTTCTCCAGGCCCGGGCAACTTCAGGTGAGTTGCAGACAGGCCTGGCGTTGCAGCCCAGCCCAGCCTGTACCCCGACACACACACCAGCTGGCGACCTGGCCAGTCCACGGCTGCAGGGATCTGTACAGCGTTCCTGTGCGTGAACCGGGCCCACGGCTGGCGCAGTACGCAACTAACACGGATTTGTGTTGTGGAGTGGGAACCGAGGCAGACCTGTCTCCTGGGCTGTTTGAGTAAGCTAGACCTATAGGAGAACCTGTCCGGACATCTGTGTTTATGGACAGGGAAAGAGGGTCACAACATAATGTTACCAAGGGGGAATAAAAAGTATCAGATCTGTCTATAAGCCTCGTGGCAACTTACGGCTGATGGGACTCTAGATCCCTTTCCTTTCCTTTCTCTGAGGTGTTGCTTCTGTGTTGGGCAGCTAGCAGACACGACTTGAGTTTGGCCCCCCTGCCCCTCCCAGTGGCAGCCAGGGCGGTCCCCAGGCTCACCAGACACCTTGGCGAGGCTGGCCAGCCCCCGGTAGGCGTTGTTCACCAGCAGGGCTCTGTCCTGGCACAGCCGGATGCTTCGCAGGAGCAGCGACACCACCCCTTCAAACAGGCGCTCCTTTATGCAGCCTGCGGAGGAGCCAGCGCGGCCTCGTCACCCCTCGGGCCTAGGGCCCGGCCCTCCCTGCCCGCCCGGGGTCACGGGCGCTCACCGAGCAGGGACAGCAGCCAGAGGACCGCACAGGCAGCCTCAGCCATCTCCGCGTCCGCCGGGTAGCTGTCCAGCAGCTCCGCCACGAGGACTGGGGCTTTCTCCAGGGGGGCCTTGTCCATAATGACCGCTGGAACCCGCAGAGGGGACACCGAGCCCTTGGGTGCATGCAGGGGTGTATACATGGCCCCCAGCTCTGCCTCCCACCAAGGACAACAGCAGAAGCCTCGGGGGTGGGGGGAGAGGTCAGCTGTCTGCAGAGATGGGAAGGTGGCTGGGGTAGGGGGGACCTTTCCAGCTCACCGGGGAGATAGGGAGGGGAAGTCTCTTGAGTCCCGGGGGGGGGGGACTTGGGGACTTGTGCACTGGGGTATGGGCAGGGCTGTTTCTGGGCTCTCCGTGGCTAGGAGCCCTCTTTCCCTTTGGGCAAAACCACCACCCAGATGCTGCTGATGGAGCCTGGAGGGGAGGTCGCAGCGTGGCCTGGAGCCCTTTTCTGAATCAAAACTGAGGACAGGATGCCAGAGCCAAGGCTGACTGCCCGGGAAACCCCGGAATGTGGGAGCTGGCGGTCCCCTGGAGAAGGCAGCACCGGTGTGGGGCCCACCCACCGGGACAGCTCCTCCTCTCGGCCCTCCCCCTCCTTCCTGTCCCTCTGCACACGGCTCTCAGGGGAGCCCTCCATCTGTCCTGAAGTGGGTAAGGGGCAGGACGAGGAGGAGGGCCCCTCTCACCATCCACCAGCAGGGCCCAGAGCAGGCTCAGGCCAGAGATGCAGACGTCCCTGTTCCTGGAGAAGGTGCCCAGGCGCTCCAGGATGTGCTCACACAGCTTAGCCCTCCACAGCTCCTTCACAGTCTGCTCTGTTGGGTGGGCCCTGGGATTAGGACCATGGAGAACCCCTCCTCCAGGAAGCCCTCCCTGAGTACCACCTTCATCCTGTGCTGTCCTTAGGCCCTGCTAGGACAGTCTGGGATCCAGAAACAAGGACATAGTCATCCCCTGGGCCACAAGTCCCAGCAAGGACATGTCCCAATCCCTGGGCTGGGCTGGGCTGGGCCGGCCCATGCAGCTGTCTTCCCGAGGGACCTCACCCTGCCTCCTGTGGCCACAGAGCAGGCCTGAGCCTTTTGAGGCTGTGCTCTTTCCTGGCAGGGTGACCTGCCATCCAGTTGGCCTAGCAGTTCTTATCGACAACTGTTGTCCCAATGTGCCTACTCACAGCTCCCTTCTATCCTCAGAGTGGAAGCAGTGAGGTATGCTGAATGACCCGCTCACTCACCCAGCCCTGCCCCCAGCCAGCCACAGGACTCTACGTCAGTGTCCTTGGGTTCTCTTGGACCCCAGCTGCCCAGGGGGGGAAAGAACCAGCCCCGCTGAGGCGGTGGGGAGGCGTGTACCGGTGTGTGAAGCGGGCGGCCCCTCCTGCACACCGCCCCCCACCGGGCCTCCCTGCCTGCCTGGACAGCGGCCCTGGGAGCCCAGGTGCTCTGTGAAATGGAGGTGCGCAGAGCAGGCGGCCACGGGGGCTCACGAATGAAACGTGTCGGCGTGAAGCCCTAGTGTGTGCCCGTGCACATTGATGAAGGGAACAGAAAATGAGGACAAATGGGTGGACCGGCCCCAGCAAAGGCAGTGCAATCAAGCCAGGAGCGGGCTCAGCACTGCCCGGCCCCGGCCCCGGCCCCGGCCCCGCCTCAGCTGAGGGCGGGTGGGCGGGCGGCCGGGCAGACGCACTCTGGCTGCACATGATGCTGAAGAGGCTGTAGACCAGGACCAGGAGCTGCTGGGCGTCCGGGTGGCTCCGCATGATGCTCAGCAGGGCCGAGGTGACTGCGCTGTCCCTCAGTGTCTCAGCCGCCGGGTCCTGCACCAGCGCTGCTTGGGCCAAGGGAAGAAGCCCAGGGTTAACCCTGGAGCTGAAGACCAGGGACAGGTCGATGGCGGCAGAAAGCAGAGGCCGGAGAGGCCGGCCTCGCCCTCTGGATGCACCGCAGGTCCCGCGGGGGTGGTGTGTGTGTGTGTGTGTGTGTGTGTGTGTGTGTGTGTGTGTGTGTGTGAGAGAGAGAGAGAGACACACACACACACACACACCCTGGGACGGGGACCCGCCCGGCCGCGCAGCCGGTCCCGTCCCTCGAGGTCACCCAGAACACAGCCCGGCGGGCGCCCACCTTGGCCCATGTGGCGCAGCAGCAGGGCGCAGGCACTCAGCTGGAGGTCAAGGATCCTCTCGTGTTGCTTCATGACAACGAGCAGCTCCTCCACCAGCTCCGTCGGCCACGGCAGACCTGGCAGGGCAGGTGGCAGGTGGCAGGTGGCAGGTGGCAGGGGCAGACTCGGCAGAGGAGCGGGGTGGGGGTGGGGCTGTGATGTGGACAGGACCGGGACACCAGACAGTGCTGGTGTGTGCCGGGCATCACGTGTGGACCTGGGTGGACGAGCTGGCGGTGGGGCAGCGTGACCGGTCACCAGGCAGAGTGCGTGCCGTGTGAGCGCCGTGGCGTCCTGTTCTCACTGCCACGGCTCTGCGAGCAGGTCTCCCTGCGGCCACGCTCACGTACAGATGAGTACACTGGGCAGAGCACTGCTCTGGGCCAGCCTGCCTGGCTCCGGAGCCCCCGGCTGTGCCTGCCCTGACAGGGACATCTGTGGCCCCGCAGCTGTCCTGTGCCGGCCCGTGCTGTGCACTGGGGACGGCAGGAGGCACGGGCGGCGGAAGGTCCACCCCGGCCGCACCCCTCCCCCACGGCCGCTGGCCCCGCCAGCCTTTCCTCGCTGGAAGAGTGTGGTAGCAGCCCCTTCATGCGAGGCTGTGGTGAGAATCACAAGGACTAAGTGCCAGTGCCCAGGAAGCCGAGCCACGGCCAGTCCATCCCCAGACCTGAGGTAGGTGTGGCTCTGGGTGGCAGGAAAGGCCACCGTGGGAAGGAGCCCAGCAGCCTCCATCGTTTCTCCAGAAAGGCAAAAATCTCCCTCCCCATGGACTCTATCCTGGCCACAGCCTAGCTCCAGAGGGGGACAGGGGGACAGATGGTCAGGGGGAAGGAGAGAAAGGGAGGAAAAGACAAATGGACAATATGAGGTCTCTGCTGCCTCGTTACAGGGCTGGGACAGGGTCTCTGTAATCTGATGCCTCAGTCATGGGACAGCCCTTTGGGGAAGGATGGACAGTGGACAGATGAACATAGATGCATAGTGAGTGGATGGATAGATGGATGGATGGATGGATGGACAAATGGTTGATGGACAGGTGGACAGATGGATAAATGAACAGATGGATGGTTAAGTGGATGGACAGATGGATGGATGGACAGATGGATAGATAGGTGGACGGATAGATGGATGAATGGACAGATGGTTAATGGATAAGTGGTTGGGTGGGTAGGTAGACAAATAAGTGAACGTAATTTTCAGGCTGATGAGACAGAGATTGAGTGGATAGATTTTATGAAATCATATTTTGACAAAATTAGAAAGATTATACTCATTGATGGAGAGTGTGGGGACCCTCCTGATAGGTGGGTAGGTTGGTGCCTTTGTGGAGGGCAATATGCAGTATCTATGAAGACAGGAAGCTGTCACACCCTGAGCCCTAGGAATTCATCCTACAGAACAAGCCCTCACACACGCCAGGGTGCTCAGCATAGTATTGAGCATAACACTGGGAAATCAGCAATGACTCAAATACTGTCTGCAGGGCTGGTGGAGGAGGTGGGGCGTCTTCTTCAGAGTCCATTAAAGTCAGGTGAAGGGGGGCACTAGAAACAGTTTGGATCCCAAGCCACCCCCCCACACCTGGCTCGGTTAAAGTGCCAACACAGAAGAATTGCAGCCTGCCTAATCCAAGCAGGTCATAAAGACATGGACCCAGCCTGACCAGGCAGTGGTACAGTGAATAGAGCAAACAGAGCATCAACCTAGGACACCAAGGACCCTGGTTCAAGACCCCTGAGGTCGCTGGCTTGAGCAAAGGGTCACTGGCTTGGCTGGAGCCCCCCCTCCCAATCAAGGCACATATGAGAAAGCAACCAATGAATAATTAAAATGCCATGGTAACAACATGATGCTTCTCATGTCTCTCCCTTCCTGTCTTTCCCTCTCTCTATCTCTTGCCTTGCATGCTCTCCCTCTCTCTCTCTCTCTCTCTCTTTCTCTCTCTCGACAAAAAAGAAAAAAGAAAAAACAGACGTGGACCCTTAGGGAAATAAGAGACCAGCTTCAGAGGTGTAAGACACTGCTGCTGGGGTGAAGGGCGCCCCCCCGAGGCCCTGGGGAGGGGACATGGAGGGGTCTCTACCTAGCTCCTCGTCAGGCATTCCCAGGAGTCTGTTTATGGCCTTCAGCTGGACATCAGGCCAGTTGCAGAAGTTCTGCATGGCCTCTGCAGGGAACAGGAGAATGTGGCAGTGGAGGCCCGGCCTGTGCAGCCACCCGACCCCGGCCAGCTCAGTGGCCTTTCTGGGGGTCTGGGCAGCTGGGGCCCGCCTGCAGGCACCCCTCACAGAGCCATGTGGCCGGGCCAGAGGTGGTGCTCCTGTTGTCGCTACTTTCCAGGACGAGCAACCTGTGCAGGGTGGAACTGGAGTACACCTCCGGTTCTGTGCGGCCAGGGCCCTGCCCCCTGCCCAGAGCTCTTTCCGATTCTTTCCAGCAGGCTTCTCTGCCTCTGATTCATAACAAACAACAACCCCGGTCCCAGAAACCGCTGCAGTCCCTGGAAGCAAGTCGCAGCCCTAGACCACGGCTAACTCTGAACCCTCCTCCACCCCACCTGTCTGGGCACTGCGTGGGTGCCTCGTGCTGGGTCCTGCCATGATCCCTACTTTACTAGAGGAAGCTGAGACTCAAGGCCACTCATCAAGTGGGCGATGGGCTTTGACTGGACCCAGCTGTCTGCCTCAAAAGCCTGTGAGCATGAGACTTTCCCACCTTCAAGCCCACCTGCGCCCCTTCGCCAGAAACGGGGCAGAGGTGGCAGACAGGGTGTGGGGTCCCTTGTCACAGCAGCATTGCAGGGAACCACGCAGAGGGAGGGGAGTGAGCAGCCCACCCACAGAACCCAGAGGGCTCCCTGGCAGGGCGGAGCTCCTCTGGAACTTGCAGTGACCTAGACCTTGGGCGTAGCTGTCTGGTGCCAGTCACTGTACTGGGAGCCCCAAGGCGCCCCGGCCTGGGCACGCAGCAGGGACAGCACAGGCACTTGGGCACTGTGTGCTGAGCAAGCACTGGGTCAGGTGACTGGCCGCACCATTGACGGAGCCCTGAGGGTGAGGGAGCCCTGTGTGCGTGCGCTCTCCCCCTGCAGGGATGCTCCTGCCGGTCCAGGGCTCTGGGCGTGCAGCCACCGCACAGGAAGTGCTGCTGAGGGGGAAGACCTCGCGGGGTGGGCGGTGGGGGGTGGGGCAGTGGGCCCTGGAGCCACTGGGGGTGAGGGGTTTGGGTGAGGGGTGAGGGGGTGAGGGGGTGAGGGGGTGAGGGGGTGAAGGGGTGAGGGGGTGAGGGGGTGAGGGGGTGAGGGGGTGAAGGGGTGAGGGGTGAGGGGGTGAAGGTGAGGGGGTGAAGGGGTGAGGGGGTGAGGGGGTGAGGGGGTGAAGGGGTGAGGGGGTGAGAGGTTTGGGTGAGGGGGTGAGGGGGTGAGGGGTGAGGGGGTGAGGGGGTGAGGGGGTGAGGGGTTTGGGTGAGGGGGTGAAGGGGTGAGGGGGTGAGGGGGTGAGGGGGTGAGGGGTGAGGGGGTGAAGGGGTGAGGGTGTGAGGGGGTGAGGGGGTGAAGGGGTGAGGGGTTTGGGTGAGGGGGTGAGGGGGTGAGGGGGTGAGGGGTTTGGGTGAGGGGGTGAAGGGGTGAGGGGGTGAGGGGGTGAGGGGTGTGAGGGTGAGGGGGTTGAAGGG